>NC_089805.1:41308528-41568528 GCF_029633855.1 Hoplias malabaricus
TCCAAGCTGTGTGTGCAGAGCTGAACATCTGTGTTTACAGCAGGTGAGACTTTGGGGTGTGTACGAGGAACGTGTGCTGGATGTAGTCTGTTACTGTATGATGAGTTTAATCAGGAGAGAGAGTATTTTCAGCCATGCTCCTTAAAATCTCTCTCTCTCTCTCTGACACACTCTCTCTCTCTCTCTCCCTTCCCCTCTCTCTCTCTCTCTCTCTCTCTCTCTCTTTCTCTCTCTCCCTTCCTCTCTCTCTCTCTCTCTCTCTCTCTCTCTCTCTCTCTCTCTCTCTTTGTCTGTCTGTCTGTCTGCCTGTCTGTTTCTCTCTCTCTCTCTCTCTGTCTGTTTCTCTCTCTCTCTCTCTCTGTCTGTCTTTCTCTCTCTTTCTCTCTCTCTCTCACATTCTCTGTCTGTCTGTCTGTCTGTCTGCCCCTCTCTCTTTCTCTCTCTCTCTCTTTCTTTCTCTCTCTCTCTCTCTTTCTCTCTCTCTCTCTCTCCCCCCTCCTCTTTCTCTCTCTGTATCTGTCTCTGTCTCTATCTCTCTCTGTCTGTCTCTCTCTCTCTCTCTCTCTCTCTCTCTCTCTCCCCTCCCCTCCTCTTTCTCTCTTTGTCTCTCTGTGTCTCACTGTGTTTACTCTCTACATTATGATAGAAGTTTGCATTCCTGCTGCAACTTTGGTCCTAAATTACTTCTCTTCTCTTCTTGTCTTCACTTCTCTGCTCTGCCTTTGGTCTCTTCTGCAGGTCCTGGTCCTCCTGCTGATCAGACAGTGGTCATTGAGAAGTTCCGATACCTCTCTCAGAAGCTCTTTGTGTCCGTCTCTGTCTTTGCTGGACTGGGAATCTTACTGGGCATCGTCTGTCTCACTTTCAACATTTATAACAGCAATGTCAGGTGTGTGTGTGTGTGTGTGTGTGTGTGTATGTCTGTGTCTGTGTCTGTGTCTGTGTGTGTGTGTGTGTGTGTGTGTGTGTCTGTGTGTGTGTGTGAGAGAGAGAGAGAGAGAGAGAGAGACCATTTTGCTGTCACTGCTAGAGTTGGGTCACTGGAGGCACAGGGTGTTTACAGTCGTCCTCCTGATAAACGAATCCATTCCAAATAGGATGAATGACTAGAATTAAGGATCAGCCCGTCATCCGCGCGTGTGTGTGTGTGTGAGTGTGTAAATGAGATCTGAATGAGCTGCAGAGCGAGTGTAATGGTTCTGTGGTTAATAGCCGGACCCCAGCTCTGTGCACATATGTATGCATTAGATGGATGAAGCCGTGTGCACAGAGGCGTGTGTGTTTCAAATTGGGACGTCAAGAGCCAAGTAAGTGTGTCTGATATATTCAGAATATCAAGAGCGTGACACACATATCAAGTATCTGACGTGCCAGTGGTGAACACATTCATGTCACTTTGCGTGAGTGCGCGTGTGGGTGTGTGTGTTTGACTGGGAGTGCCTCCTCACACCTGACTGACAGTGTACACTGACACTGACGTGGGAAATAGGCTTTTGACACGTTTTTGTCCAAAATAACCATGCTTTCTTTGTCAGTTTGCAGTAATTTTACATATTTAACACTGAATATAAATATAGCTATAAAACTAAATTATTATTATATTAATAAAATGAACTACTTTCTCCCTCCTTCTAAAACCACACCTCTAAACCATGGCAAAGGCAGGGTGTTTTATGTCACTCTGCAGCTGGCTAAAACACTAGGGTTGAATCTCAAATATCTTCCTTCACTCATAAATTAAAACGTATTTTGCACTCACAAAGTACATTGTATGTTGGATAATAAAACAGTTTGTATTTCTGTCTTGTGCACTCTCTTGGTGGAGTGATATTATTTTTATGTCTAATTAAGCATTAGCATGTTTTTTTTTTGCTTAAATATAAGTTACAATGAAAAAAATCTCATTTTTCTGTGCAACACTGGCTCAAAATTGTCTGCGTTTTTTAGCAAGCATTGCATATGTAGGGTGTGTGTGTGTGTGTGTGTGTGTGTGTGTGTGTGTGTGTTTACAGTTTAAATCATATCTCCTTCTGAGAGTTCAGTCAAATTAGCATTGTGTTCTCTCACTGACCCGTGTTTGTGTGGAAGCATCTGTTTGGTTTTTGCTTTTTTTACTCTTGTCTGTCTGAAAGCTCTGTTCTGCTGAGTGCTCATGGGAAATGTAGTCTCTCATCTGTTGATTTCTCTGAGCATCTCATGAGAATATCCCCATATGTTTAGGTACATTCAGAACTCTCAGCCGTACCTGAACAACATGACTGCAGTGGGCTGTATGATGGCTCTGGCTGCTGTGTTTCCACTGGGCATCGATGGCTTACACGTCCGACGCTCTCAGTTCCCTGTGGTCTGTCAGGTAAACGTCTCACACATGGAGAAGTGCACCGCGTGTTTATTATCACTGTCAAAACTAAACCTCAGCTCTCCAAAATGATTTCCTTGTTAACTACTGATAAATAAGGCTGGATATGGTTATTAATAATAGTTGTTGTTGTTATTATGGAAAATCATTAAAGACGTGTTTATACTGTTAAGCTATTTATTTTTTTAAGTTTCAATTAAATGCAGTTTTTATTGTTTCATCAAGCAATTTATGTTTTAAATTAATTTTATAATAGAAATTTCTTTTTTAAATGTTATATTTTATTTGGGTTAATGTCTTAAAAATATTTTTTATTTTATTCTGTTATGTGTAATGTATTATTTATAATGTTGCCCTATTCAGCTTATATTATATTAAATATTATTTAAACATAATGAACAGCTTGCTATTCCTTGTTCACTAGAAATCAATAAAGATAGTCTAACTATATTATTAGTAGTAGTATTAATAATAATATTAATAGTAGTAGTAGTTGTAGTAGTAGTGGTGGTGGTAGTAGTAGTGGTAGTAGAAGTAGTGGTAATAGTAGTAATAATAATATCAGTAGTAGTAATAGTAGTAATAGTAGTAGTAGTAGTAGTAGTAGTAGTAGTAGTAGTAGTAGTAGTGGTGGTGGTGGTAGTAGCAATAGTATTAGTTGTAGTAGTAGTAGTAGTAGTAGTAGTAGTAGTAGTAGTAGTGGTGGTGGTGGTGGTAGTAGTAATAGTAGTAGAAGTAATAATAATAGTAGTAGTAGTGGTGGTGGTAGTAGCAATAGTAGTAGTTGTAGTAGTAGTAGTAGTAGTAGTAGTGGTGGTGGTGGTGGTGGTAGTAGTAATAGTAGTAGAAGTAATAATAATAGTAGTAGTAGTGGTGGTAATAGTAATAGTAGTAGTAGTGGTGGTGGTAGTAGTAATAATAATAGTAGTAGTGGTAATAATAGTAGTAGTAATAGTAGTAGTAGTAGTAATAATAGTAGTAATAATAGTATCAGTAATAATAGTAGCAGTAGTAGTACTAGAAGTAATAGTAATAGTTGTAGTAGCATTAGTAACTACTAGTAAATTTATTTATGTAATGTCTGTTATGAAATAAATGTTTATGATATGTAGTTAGAAATGAGAAATTGGAAGTGTGGAATATTTTCTTGACTTAGATCAAGATTAAAACTTTTTAAGTTTTACCATTGTACTTGTAATTTAGTCCAAGAACCAGCTAAACCTCAATCTGGGAAACTGGCCCATAGTTTGAAGGATTAGTGTAAGGTGTTAGAGAAATACCCCGATGTTTTTACAAATTAATCTCTGTCTGCATTGTGCAGATGATTAAAACAGTGGCTGAAGCCTGCCAGTTGAGCGCTGTTATAAAAACAGGGTCTGTTCTTTTACTGAGTAGAAAGGGGAAGAAAATCAGACCGATTGTCCAGGGTAATTATCCGTACTCTACAAACAGAACAGATGGAGATTAGGTTGAAATAACTCTGGAGAATTTCTTTAATATAACTATAAAAGTTATCATGAGTAAAGTTTCAGCCTCTTTCTACATGACCTTTACAGGTCATTACACCGCTGCAGTGTTTTGAAGAGTGAAAGCGTCAAGGTGAATTAAGACACTTTGGCACTTGGGTGAAATGTTGTGGCTGTGTGTTGAGCGGCCAGAGAGCAGTGAGGGGTGAAAGAGAAGGGGTTTGAACCTGGATGTATCTGAGATTGTGTACTAAAAATATAATTGACACAGCTGCCCCCTGTGGAGGACCCGCCCTATGGAGCATAAACTCATTCATTCAAAGACTACAAAGCAGCTTGATTTCCAATCCAGTGACTTGTTGTACTTTATATGAAAAATGTACAAGTGAGATTAATAATAGTAAAATTACTGACTGCTACTTTAAAGCACTTAAGCTTAGGTTTAAAGAAAATCAATTTCTTCTTTTATTTTTTTCATAGTTCCGCTTGTGGCTGCTCGGCCTCGGCTTCAGTCTGGCGTACGGCAGCATGTTCACTAAGATCTGGTGGGTCCACACTGTCTTCACTAAGAAGGATGAGAAGAAAGACAAGAGGAAGGTAAAGAGAAAGCTGAGATGTGTTGTGAGTGTGTGTGTGTGTGTGTATGTGTGTGTGTCTGGGGCAGGAGTAGTAGAGCTTACATTGAAGGGACTTAATCAGTAAATCCTGTTTCCTTGGTAAATCACCTGTATAATGTAATGACAATGCTATTCTTCATAAAGAAACATTCCCACCGTCCACTTTATAAGACACTCTTACCTTCGACCTCCTCTCGCTGAGCTCCAGCAGTGCAGTGCAGAAGTCTGAGACACTCTTTTGTGTTTGAGTTCAGATATTAAATATGAGTTATCCACATAGAGTGAGATAAGTTGATGAGGGGCTAGAGGCAGATCCATCATCAGAACTATTTGAAAAGTGAACTGGAAGATGGGGGGGGGGGGCTGTTGGAGAGAGAGGTAGAGAGTTGGAGAGAGAAACACAAAATGGAGGAATGTGTGAAATGCATGTGCATCAGAGCTGTGACGGAGAAACTGCTGAAACGGCTCCTTCTTCGCTAGCTTCTTAATTTCCTTTCCACCTTAACTGGAGCGGCTGTCACATTCCGGTGGAGCCAAGTTTAACTTTGTCCATATGCCTGTCTGAGATGTTCTTCTCTGGTTCCATCTCTGTGAGTGTGACTTGTGTGTGACGTGAGTGTGAAATTTAAACCTTGCACTAAGGCAGATCTTTTCTCTACTTCACATTTCAGCTTTGTAGAGAATACATTAAATAGAACACTGTTTTGTCCTGTTTTTTTTTTCTCCACTTGAACTCTCAGAAAAAAAATGTACAATAGAGGTATGTTACTTTCACTAAATATGTAAGTATATAAATATAAAGGAACAACAGTGGTGTTAAAGTCCAGTTGTGTTCCTTAAAGGTACATTACACTCTCTTCTCCAGAAGGAGAGGTGAATATCTGTAATCTTTCATTATACAACTGTGTCAAATAAAATGATTTAAGTCGTGGAGATGAAGTGGGGAGTATGAAACCATTCATTCATTCATTCATTCATTCATTATCTGTAACCCTTATCCAGTTCAGGGTCACGGTGGGTCCAGAGCCTACCTGGAATCAGTGGGCGCAAGGCAGGAATACACCCTGGAGGGGGCGCTAAACATTCACACCTACAGACACTTTTGAGTCGCCAATCCACCTACCAACGTGTGTTTTTGGACTGTGGGAGGAAACCGGAGCACCCGGAGGAAACCCACACAGACACAGGGAGAACACACCACACTCCTCACAGACAGTCACCCGGTGGAAACCCACGCTGACACAGGGAGATCACACCACACTCCTCACAGACAGTCACCCGGTGGAAACCCACGCAGACACAGGGAGATCACACCAGACTCCTCACAGACAGTCACCCAGTGGAAACCCACGCAGACACAGGGAGAACACACCACACTCCTCACAGACAGTCACCCGGAGGAAACCCACGCAGACACAGAGAGAACACACCACACTCCTCACAGACAGTCACCCGGAGCAGGAATCGGACCCACAACCTCCAGGCCCCTGGAGCTGTATGACTGCGACACTACCTGCTGCACCACCGTGCCATCCTAATGTACAGTTACGTTCCCTAATTAAAAGTACAGAATACGTGCCCTTGAGGGTCCCAACACAGTGACAGTTTTTCTAAACGTGTAGTGATGGCCCTGAGAGCATAGCTAAATAAGTGTACACCAGCAAAGTGCAGCTAAATAAGAGGTGTTTCCAATAAAGTGGTGAGTGAGCTTAAATGATTATATATCAATCTGTAAGTAGCACTGTCTTCTCTCTCTGTCTCTGTCTGTCTCTGTCTCTCTCTCTCTCTCTCTCTCTCTCTCTCTCTCTCTCTCGTCTCATTCTCTGTATTGCTTTGACCTCATCTTCTCACTGAACTCAGTAAAATGGTTTTCCTCCCCATCTCTCTTTCTCTCTGTGGCTTTTTGCCCTCATCTCTCTCTCTGACCTCAGAGAAATGGGTCTCTAGTCGCCCTTGAACAGTTCTAAATGGCCCATTTATCGTCCAGCCCAAGCTCAATGACCCCTTCACATTGCTCTCACACAGAAGATTCTCTCCATCATCAGCCAAACACACACACACACACACACACACACACACACACTGCAGTTAACAAAGTCAAAGAAAACAATCAAATGCAAAAGTGTGCGTGTCACTAAAAATATATCGTTGTGAAAATAAATCACCACGTTCTCTTCAGCGAGCTGGAATACAGCGGTGATGGGGCATGTTTGTACATTTGATTTTGCTTCTCTGAACTTGTAGAGGAGCTAACAGCAAGCTAACAAAGACCCTCAGTTTAATAACAGCAAAAATATATGACCCTTCCTGATGTGAGGAACATTATGAAAACGTGCATTCAACACAAAGTCCCCCAACAGCAGCCGAGCCCAGCCACAATAGTCCCAATGCTAACGTATGTGGGATACATGTGTGCAATATCTCCTTCCTTGCTGCTTTCCATTGTTATCGTTTGTAATCTAGTAATGGCTCTCCTGAGTGCTGCAGGATTGGCCCTGTCCTCGGGGGATACCTGGTCTCAGCCTTTCAAAGCCTGTAGTCCTGGAGAGCACAATAGGTTTTGCTCTCTGGGTGGATAGGACGCGCCCGGTGCTCCCTGTGTTAGCCAGTGTGGGTGTCTGTCAGCTGATGTGACAGGTGTGGGTAGTTAGTGCTGATTATTGGTGGCAATGACTGGCTGGTTTAATGTGTCTTGGAGGAGAGCAGGCCTGGCCTTCACTCTTCCAGGATTGGTGGCGTTCTGTGGGATTCGGGGAGACTCAGATAAGAATATATCAGAAGTGTTTTTGTTTTTGTTTGCAGAGGATGGGTTTTTCAACAAAACAAGTCATCAGACTGCAGTCACTCACATCTTTAGGGTGCGGAACCAGGGGGAAATTAAAAGGAAAAAAACATAAGGAAAGAGACACAGAGCGAGAGATAAAGAGTGTTAGGAACATAGAAAGAATTTTCTTTAGGGATAAGGAGATAAAGCCCATTACTGAATATTTATGAACATCCACCTAGCAGGCAGTCCTTTTTTCTCCAGGATTAAAATATAGAGAGCTGTGTCAGAACTGATAGAATTCACTTCTGAGACTCTTACTGCCACACGAAAGCCATGAGGTGCCATGGCACTTAAAGATGGAGAGAATCCGCACAACACGGCTCAGTACGGAAGTGACAGCATTGTCATTTCACATTGTGTTTTAATCCTCATTCATTCACACAGCGCTGTAATTCAAAGGAAACCAACCCTGCACTCGCTTCACTCTGAGGGATCTGAGGAGACATATTACCATATTTAAGTATGTTACCTTTGCAACAGAGGTGTTCTCCCTGTGTCTGTGTGGGTTTCCTCTGGGTGACTGTCTGTGAGGAGTGTGGTGTGTTCTCCCTGTGTCTGCGTGGGTTTCCTCTGGGTGACTGTCTGTGAGAAGTGTGGTGTGTTCTCCCTGTGTCTGTGTGGGTTTCCTCCGGGTGACTGTCTGTGAGGAGTGTGGTGTGTTCTCCCTGTGTCTGTGTGGGTTTCTTCCGGGTGACTGTCTGTGAGGAGTGTGGTGTGTTCTCCCTGTATCTGTGTGGGTTTCCTCCGGGTGACTGTCTGTGAGGAGTGTGGTGTGTTCTCCCTGTGTCTGCGTGGGTTTCCTCCATGTGACTGTCTGTGAGGAGTGTGGTGTGTTCTCCCTGTGTCTGCGTGGGTTTCCTCCAGGTGACTGTCTGTGAGGAGTGTGGTGTGTTCTCCCTGTATCTGTGTGGGTTTCCTCCGGGTGACTGTCTGTGAGGAGTGTGGTGTGTTCTCCCTGTGTCTGCGTGGGTTTCCTCCAGGTGACTGTCTGTGAGGAGTGTGGTGTGTTCTCCCTGTGTCTGCGTGGGTTTCCTCCAGGTGACTGTCTGTGAGGAGTGTGGTGTGTTCTCTCTGTGTCTGTGTGGGTTTCCTACCACCAACCCACACACTGTGAAACATGACCACCCACTAAGTTTTTTATGGCCCACATAAATCTGTAAGCATGGGATAATTCTGATTTTGTGCTGCATCTAAAGTAAAGAGCAGAGACTCGTCTGAGTCTGTCCAATCACAGCGCTGGACCCTTGTTTATGTGAGAGCGCAAAGATGAGGTTAAATGGTGCAAACGAGTGCCAAGAATTAAGAGCATTGTGTAAAAACAGAAAAAAATGAGAATTGAGAAGAAAGAGAACCGAGCAAAAACGGCTAAAAACCAGAGCTTCTGCTCCTCGCTCCTCACTGCTGTGCACTAGGGGTCGGGGTGAACAGTGAGCGGCTCATTATCATTTAAAGGAACAGGTACTGAAAGGGGCTGTTCTGAACAGGGCTGTTTACACAGGGGAGAATGCTGCTGTGACGTTTGATCACTGTAGTATTTTTACAAAAAGCATGCCACAGTCGTTTCATTACGACACCAGGCCTGTGTTCCCTTGTGGAAAAGGAGTGCAAAACAGAGGCTGTAGATGATCCAGGCAGCACAGGGGAGTACAGAAGTGACAGTATTTTTGTTACTGATTGTGTGTTAATGCTCGTTCCTGGGTGCAGCATTATAATTCAAACAAACAAAACACTGTTTTCTCTTTGTTGGTGGATTCTTCAGAGGAGCATCAGGGATGTGAGGAAAGACTGGAAGTGGAGATGAAGTGTTGGAGAATGAGAGAATATTTGGGACAATGGTGTGCTATATTTGGTTCTGCTATGTGTAAGATGGGCCTTCTGTCTTGTGCGATGCTGTAAATTTGTCACGAAGCAGCAGACTCTCTGTGTTTGGATTGCATAACCGCTTTCATTTCACAAGCCATCGCAGAGGAACACTGAAGGTCTTTGATTGCCTTTTGTCCTGCTCCTGAACAAAGCAGTAACAACTTTCCTCAAAGAGGATAAAAAAACAACCCACACAGAACAGCAGTGATAACACTTCTCCAGCGACTGGTGCAGGGTTGCTTCTGTTCATCACAAACACGGCTCTCCGCCACAAGGAACACAAAGGGGTGGCATCAGCGTGGAGAAGAGTAATGCTTTCGATTGAAATCCGACACACACTCGTATAAAATCTGGGCCGCCTGCTCCACTCCAGATTGAATTGGCTCTCACTGTAATGGCCTGTTGTTTTCTTCTGTTCTCTGGGCTCTCAGTGTCATAAATCCCTCTCTCCACTGACTGCCATTAGTGCTCCTACACTGGCCATCAAACGTGTAGGAACAACTCACAGAGTAATGACGGATGGACTGGTGGATGATTGGATGATGCATGGATGAATGGTGGATAGGTGGATGGATGGATTGGTGGGTGAGTGGATGGATGGGTGGATGGGGGCATCATGTAGGTGATCAGGTGGATGGATGGATGGATGGATGAATGATGAATTGGTGGCCGGATGAATGAATGGATGGATGATTTGGTGGGTGAGTGGATGGATGGGTGGATGGATTGTTTGGTGGGTGCATGGATAGGTGGATGGGTGGATGTATGGATGAATTGGTGGCCGGATGAATGGATGGATGATTTGGTGGGTGAGTGGATGTATGGATGGATGGATTGTTTGGTGGGTGCATGGATAGGTGGATGGGTGAATGGATGGATGGATTGTGTAGGTGATCAGGTGGATGGGTGGATGTATGGATGGATTGTGTAGGTGATCAGGTGGATGGATGGCTGGATGAAGAACTGGTGGACGGATGAATGGATGGATGATTTGGTTGCTGAGTGGATGTATAGATGGATGGGGTATTGATTGGTGAGTGGGTGGGTGGAAGGATGGGTGGGTGGATGGATAGATGGACAGATGGATGTATTGACTGGTGGGTGAGTAGATGGATGGAAGCATGGGTGGGTGGATGGATAGATGGACAGGTGAATGGATGGATGGATGGATGATGAATTGTTGAGTGGAAGAATGGATGGGTGGATGGATGGGTGGATAGATTGACGGTTGGATGAATGGGTGGGTGGATGGATGGATGATAGATGGATTGGTAGGTGAGCTGATGGATAGAAAGGTGGATGGATGATGACTTTTTGGATGTGTGGACAGGTAAATGGATGATGGATGGATGATAAATTAGTGGGTGGATGGATGGATGATAGATGGATTGGTAGGTGAGCTGATGGATGGATGGGTGGGTGGATGGATGGATGATAGATGGATTGGTAGGTGAGCTGATGGATGGATGGGTGGATGGGTGGGTGGATGGATGGATGATAGATGGATTGGTAGGTGAGCTGACTGGTGGATGGATGGATTTGTTTAATTCATATCATTACTAGCATTCACCCAGTAATGATGCGTTACTAAGTGGATGGATCTGTTTCCATGGAAATGAGTGTAAGACCACTGATCCATACTTCACTTATGTAAATCTGTTTCACGTGGGTTATTTCAATCATAAAGACCTTGCAAAAAGGCAACTAGACCTGCACTAATTAGGGTTACCTCCAGAAGCCACCAACAACTGTGGACTGAACTTAGTCTCCTGATGATAATGTCAATATCTGTGGTCACATCTGTACCACACAGATGCTAAGATTTAAAAAAACTCTATATCTATGATAGGTTCATAGTTTAATCTGGAATTAAGGGCGCAGAAGAGTGCTGAACTCACAAGAGAAAATGTTTAACCTTTCATATTAGGTCTTTTATCACTAATTTCTTCAGATCATCAAAAAAGAAAAGCTTTCTCTTCAGTGGTCATTCATAACAAACCCATTTGAATATATCTGAAGCTGATATATTTCTGTCTCTGAGCAGCACCTGGAGCCGTGGAAGCTGTACGCCACAGTGGGGGTTCTACTGGTTATAGATGTGCTCTCCTTGATGATCTGGCAGATTGTGGATCCGCTGCACATCACTGTGGAGGTACGACTCGATCCCTTACTGTGTAGCCCTCTGTAAAAGTATTTGATTGTGCGCCTGATTTCGCTCCAATGAAATCGGGCTGCTGCTAGGTTTATATTTGTCGTTTCTAGCCTCAAGGCAGCTCAGGTGCAATCTCTTCGTCTATCTTCACCCGGTATACCTCGCTCTCTCACTCACCTCTAATGCTTCTCCGCTTGTTGTTTATCTGAGCAGAAGTTCACCAGAGAGGTGCCTAAAGGAGACCAGGATGTGTTGATTGAGCCGCTGCTGGAGCACTGCAGTTCAGAGAAAATGAACACTTGGCTGGGTAAGCACGAAGAATCCTCTGCGAGTCTGTACCTACAGTACCCGTCAAAAAGATTGGTCACACACTGATATGCTTTTCCGCAACATTAACTTCTTAAAACAGAGACAAAAACCCTGGCCAAATGAAGGTTATTACTACCTACACCCTCTTTAGTAGAGTAACAGGAACAGTTCCGTGAGGATTTGATGGCAATCAGTCTTTAAATTTTAGTGAGGTCAGATGCTGATGTTGATTGATTAGCATTAGAAGGCCAGTTTCACTGCTCCACAGCCCAGTACTGGGGGTGGGGGTTTATAGCCCACTAGTTGACACTTGGTATTGGGCAGGGGGATTTTAGCTGAGATGCTTCTGAGCCTCCCACTCTTTTGTGCAAAGCTTTTCTTCAGAGATCACACAAACTAGTTTCCATTGCGTTTCCTCTACTTGGCTTGGCTAGGCACGGTTCTGCACACTTTTCAGTCTCTGGTCCCTGGTCATTTTTCTATTATCACAGCAGCTCCACACTCCACACTGCTCAAGCCAAGGAGGTACCATGCAGTGGGAAAGCACCTTGTGTCCACAACGGGTGCACCTTCAAAGAAGCTGCATTCACTAGTTAAAAATGGAGGTCACTGCTTATCAGAGATAATGTAGTATTGGAGTCTTGATCTGAAGCATCGGTGTCAAACTGGGCTCCTAGGTAGCTCCTTATGAATCTATTTAAGTAAATTTAGCTTGGTAGACTGTTAGACAGCAGGAGCAAAGGCACAATCTCCTCTGAGATTAAGACAAACCCGTTGGACAGAGAGAAGTGCTTGTGATGGAGAACTTAAAGATCTTGCAGTCACAGCCATTCATTACTTTAAAGACCATCAATAATACATTGGATTCTGTAAAGCACTGGGAGCCAGTGTAAGGACAGCTGAGGGGAGTCGTGTGCTCTCTCTACTGTGAACCAGGTAGTAATCTGGCAGTGCTGTTTTGAACTAGGTGTGAAAGAAATACTTCATTAATTCCAAACTAGAATGCATTGAAGTAATCCAGTCTACACGTCGCAAAGGGGTGAATGACCCTTCCATTAAGAAACAGTCTTAGTTTGGAGGTCATTCTAAGGACAAAACAAATCTTGAATTATGCCTTTACATGTTTGTCAAATTTTAAATGAGAATTAAAAATGACCCTGAGGTTTCAAGAAGGGAGTCTTCCACAGGTGTAGGTGTGTGAGTGTGTGAAATAGACCACAGGTGTGTGTGTGAGTGACAGGGTGAGTGTGTGAAATAGACCACAGCTGTGTGTGTGAGTGACTGGGTGAGTGTGTGAAATAGACCACAGGTGTGTGTGTGTGAATGACAGGGTGGGTGTGTGTAATAGACCACAGGTGTGTGTGTGAGTGACTGGGTGAGTGTGTGAAATAGACCACAGGTGTGTGTGTGAGTGACTGGGTGAGTGTGTGAAACTGTCCACAGGTGTGAGTTTGTGTGTGACTGGGTGAGTGTTTGATATAGTCCACAGATGTGAGTGTGTGAAATTGACCACAGCTGTGTGTGTGAGTGACTGGGTGAGTGTGTGAAATAGACCACAGGTGTGTGTGAGTGACTGGGTGAGTGTGTGTGTGACTGGGTGAGTGTGTAAAACTGTCCACAGGTGTGAGTGTGTGAGTGACTGGGTGAGTGTGTGAAATAGACCACAGGTGTGAGTGTGTGAGTGACTGGGTGAGTGTGTGAAATAGACCACAGGTGTGAGTGTGTGAGTGACTGGGTGAGTGTGTGAAATAGACCACAGGTGTGAGTGTGTGATTGACTGGGTGAGTGTGTGAAATAAACCACAGGTGTGAGTGTGTGAGTGACTTGGTGAGTGTAGAATATAGTCCACAGGTGTGAGTGTGTGAGTGACTGGGTGAGTGTGTGAAATAGTCCACAGGTGTGAGTGACTGGGTGAGTGTAGGATATAGTCCACAGGTGTGAGTGTGTGAGTGACTGCGTGAGTGTGTGAAACTGTCCACAGGTGTGAGTGTGTGAAATAGTCTACAGTCGTGTGAGTGACTGGGTGAGTGTAGGATATAGTCCACAGGTGTGAGTGTGTGAAATAGTCTACAGTCGTGTGAGTGACTGGGTGAGTGTGTGACACTCTGTGAGTAACTGACATCATGTGACCAATGATTCCACATACTCCCCTGTCCCACCACAACCCTGACCAGGATAAAGTTGCTAATGAATAAACAAAGGAAAATCCATAATTGTCTGTGGTACAGTGTGTGCCGTGCTTGTGTTGCAGTGTGTGTGTGTGTGTGTGTGGATGTATGCTGACAGTTTTAATCCAGAAATCCCCCAACAGCAGCTCTGCCTATTTTTGTGACCTTCTGCTCTGCTCCCCAGGTTTCAGCTTCACACAAGTATTTAACTAATTAAACAAATTAATTACAACCTTAATGAAACAAATTAAACCCAGCCCTGTTCCCTGCTAAGGGAGAGCCATTAAATTACGCCCGTAAACCTTCCTTGTGGCAGCGTCCTTGAGAAGAGGAGTTCAGAAGCCTGAATTACCCTGAGGAGGGCTGAGCTCCTTTGATTTCGTCCTATATCTGTGACTGTGAGCTCGCATTTATGAATACACTTTAAACAGTGCCACCAGTCTGCTGGCTTTTGATATCGTGTCGGGGGGTTGACCTGTAGGTCGAGTATTTGCAAATGTTTTGTAAATGTTTTCCCACCGAGTCCTCTACGCTGGCTAGACCTAGCTTTTGATTTATGTTTTAGTCATTTTCCAGACAGCCAGACAGACCGGGAATGAATAAGACGTAGCAATTACTGTCACCATACAAAATAGCTAAACACCCTGGGTTTGTTGTGTCTCTGAGATCTTGTTTTGTCCTTCTCTGTCCTAGGGGTGGTCTACGGTTACAAAGGCTTGCTGCTGCTTCTTGGTATCTTCTTGGCCTATGAGACCAAATCAGTGTCCACGGAGAAGATAAATGACCATCGAGCTGTTGGAATGGCCATTTACAATGTTTCAGTGAGTCCAGTTCTTCTCTGTTTCTGTCCCTCTGTCCTTATACATAATGTTGGAATGCTGGGTAATAGAGCTGCAAGGTAGTGTTAGCCGTCTCTGTTGTACGAGTCTGAAATATGTGAATGTGGATTCATTTTTGGAGATTTATGTCCAGTTGATTTACTCAAGGTCATATTTATTCATGGTCAGTACCCACCTCTAGCCAGGTCTGAGACTTTTCAAGTTGGAGCAACACAACCCCAGAAGGGGTTGATATTGACGTTTTTAACACATGAACCTGTTGATATTCAAGGGAAGGGCTTAAAGCAGGGGTGGGCAATCTTATCCGCAAAGGGCCGGTGTGGCTGCTGGATTTAAGTCCATTCAGGCTCAAGCACACCTGATTTTACTCCTTTAATTAGTTGGCTTGAGTAAAACAAATGATCATGTAACCTCCTGGTTGGTTGGAACAAAAACCAGCAGCCACACCGGCCCATTGCGGATAAGATTGCCCACCCCTGGCTTAAAGGAATACTATGCAAGAAGTGGCTTTTTGTCTCCTGAGCTCCCCCTACCTGTTGCTGAGTGTAATTCGTGTTTACAGTAATGTCTTAAAAACAAGTCTCTCTCTCTCTCTCTCTTTCTCTCTCTCTTCTCTCTCTCTCTCTCTCTCTCTCTCTCTCTCTCTCTCTCTCGCGCTCTCTCTCTGTCTCTCTCGCGCACTCTCTCTCTCTCTCTCTCTCTCTCTCTCTAGCTCTCTCTCTTGCTCTCTCTCTCTCACTCTCTCTCTCGCTCTCTCTCTCTGTCTCTCTCTCTCTCTCTCTCTCTCTCTCTCACTCTCTCTCTCGCTCTCTCTCTCTGTCTTTCTCTTGCTCTCTCTCTCTCTCTCTCTCTCTCTCTCTCTCTCTCTCTCTCTCTCTCACTCACACACACACACACAGACCTTCTGAACCTTCTGAGAAAAAAGAACAACTAGGACTGTGCACACATTACCTCAACGCTGAGCCTGGGCAATGTGTGTTGTCAAATAAAATGGTGTTGACTACCTGATAAAGCCCATATATCGCTCATAATACACACTGGACCGTGATATTACAGCCGTAAAGTGTAACATTGGTATTACTCTGGCCGTTATAACCCCACAGCAACTGATAGAAAAGCACTTATTACATCAATGTCCAATGCTAAAAAGTGAGCTAATCTGGCTAAAGCTAGCAGGCACTACCTCTCGCTCTCGTTCATCAGTAACTCTCAAAAACCTGATTATAACACTGCCCTCAACAAAGCTTGGGTTCCAATGACAAAGTGTAACTCTAGCCATTTTATCCACAGACACTAAGGCACTGTTCTCCCTAATGCAGGTCAAAGGGACTTCACAATCTGTTTGAAGCTGTCATTTTTAGATAAAGATACTGCATAGTTTCTTTAAATATTTAAATGTATTCATAAAGTAAATCATACAAAGTATAACTTCCACAGACTAATTTTTCAAAATCTCTTATTTTCCCCCTTTTATAAGAGGTCTGAAAGGGTTAAGTACAGAGTGGATGGGGCATTCTCAATCTCTCTGGTCGAACAGTGAAGCGATTGAAATTCCAGCTTGGCGGTAATCTCCTGGCACAGTGTGAGATATGGCCTGGTCTGGATGCTTTGTGTCATAGTGAGTTCCTGAAGTGCGACAAGACGCTAGAAACTCATTCTGCTGAAGATCATTCAGCTACAGAGGGTCTGATTTTTACGTTTTTGTCCCGCCTGAAGAGAACTGCTCCCCTCATCATCCGAAATAAAGTCACATGTCAGATCCGCTCTTAACCCCAGCCCTCATCCCTCATCCTCAAACTCCTCGCTCGTTCCGCTCCGGTCCAGCTGAGGCACTCCAAAACACCGACGCATCTCACACCAAGACGCCAGCTCACATTTCTTCTCGCTTATCCTCAGAGAAGATATTTCTTGTCTGCCTTTCTCCTCGCGTTAGGTCCAACAGTGCTGTTCTTCTGCCTTCGAGACGCTAAGGAGCTTCTGGCTGACACGAGAAACAAATGATATGTCCATTTAACGTAAGGGTAGATGTCCAGCAAATGCGAACTCACTTGTGCCAGAGCATTTTGATGCATTTTCAATATCTCTGTACAGTCACATTTTCTCCTTACACCAGAATGTACTCAATCTGCCGAGTTGAGTTATATTAAACTTAGCTTCTTTAGTTTAGCTCTGGAGCTACAAACAGGTCTTGGGCTGACTGACTGCATTTTTATGTACTTGATTTGAACAGAATTGTTCAAGTTCTTCCAACATTTCAAAACCATAACCTTCAATTTGCCAGATTCAGAACAGGATTCAGCAACTCCATCTGTTACACAAGACTGCTGATACAGCTAATTAGCAGGCAAAAGACTACACAGCTAGCGACAACAACGCCATAAACGCACTACAGCACATTTCCCGCTGCCAAAACAGCAGTTCACAAAATGCATGTACTGTGGCATTTGTGTTGAAGAAGGCCAAGGAAATAATGAGTTAGAATTGTTTTTTTTATTAGGCAGCAGTGACCATCGCCCCAGCACCCAATACACAAACACACTACAAAATGATGGGGGCTATTCTTTTACGGAAAGAAGTACAGGGATGGTGGGTTACCAAACAACCGCCATTTTCACATTAAAAAAGATGTATAGCAAACTAAGCAAAGCAATCACACCATACACTACAAAACAACAATAAACTTACCCTGGCTTTCAGTGCTGTTTTAACTTGCCCTCACCACTTCCACTCTAAATAATTAGTGCTCAAAAACAAGAGAGTAACAAGCTCCCAGTGACATTAGAAAAAAATATCCCAGTTTTAATACTGGAGTATATTTACAGCACAAGCCTCATCAGTGACTTCATTCATTCATTATCTGTAACCCTTATCCAGTTCAGGGTCGTGGTGGGTTCAGAGCCTACCTGGAATCATTGGGCACAAGGCACGAATACACCCTGGAGGGGGCGCCAGTGTGTTTTTGGACCGTGGGAGGAAACCAGAGCACCCAGAGGAAACCCACACAGACACAGGGAGAACACACCACACTCCTCACAGACAGTCACCCGGAGGAAACCCATGCAGACACAGGGAGAACACACCACACTCCTCACAGACAGTCACCCGGAGGAAACCCACGCAGACACAGGGAGAACACACCACACTCCTCACAGACAGTCACCCGGAGTGGGAATCGAACCCACAACCTCAAGGTCCCTGGAGCTGTGTGACTGCGACACTACCTGCTGCACCAACCGTGCCGCCCTTCGTCAGTGAATTATGAGTCAAAAATGCAAAAACAAAATAATCCTTTATTAATCGTAATCGTGGTAAAATGTACAATTAATCTTGATATTGATTTGCGCTCATATCGCCCAGCACTATACACATATACTATATACTCAAACAAACACGGACAGTAGCCACCTGCAGGCCACGTGAGCTCTGGCAGTTCCTTTGGGTTTTATTTTTATACGTGTCCTGTAGAAATGAATGAAATATTGGTTGGTTTTGTAGTTGTATTGCAGTCGTGTTTTTTTTGTTTTGTTTTGTTTTTTTTTCACTGACATTCAGGGTTTACCCACCTTTGTTTTTAACACTGCATTCCTGAGTGTAGCATCAGATCACAAGCTGGCCTCAAGGTGCCCTGGAATGACATGTTGTTTCTGATATCATCACTAAGTAACATCTAAATAGTTCCATTTAGATTCAGGCTTCGGGATTTCAGCTTCTACTCTTAATGGCTTTGTAACTTACACTGTTTGCTCAAATGTTGGTGGAAACTTGCTCATCTTCATTATCTTTCATTATCACTCCAAAAAATACACCCACGTCACACTAATCGTGTTTCAGTTCCACCGGCTCCCTGTCCCACGACTTACTCAGTTTATACTCCTCCTGTTAACGTACAAAACCTAAAACCACACCCTGAAATCCACCCATTTTACACATGGCCAAAAAAAGCCTCCGCAGTATCTGCCGCTGTGTCGCAGGATACTGGGGAAGACGGGGGCCTTTCCTTTAGAGGAGTTTGCAGTGGGGTCATGTTGAAGTAACTGGGTTCACTCATTCCAAGGGCTTTCTACAGACTTTTAGACACTGGGTGTACTTGTATCTGTGTACAGTGTATAGATAACAGTATAGAAACTGTTTTTAGCTTAAGGTGTAGATGTGGGATGCAATCAGAGTGATGCTAATGTGTGGCTAAGCCTCCTTCGTTCCTCCTTTTACTTCTGAAGTGCACAACATGCAACTGGGAGCAAAGCTATGACATCATAGCTCTGGGAGACTAGTCAACATCAGTGTTATGAGGGGGCTGATGGGAGCAGGTTTTATCAATAATTTCACAACGTCCTTTCAGTGAAGAGGAGCCTTCAGCCTGAATCTCCTGCTCTCGTCTCCTTTGCATTGTCACATTCTGCCTCGACTCGGGGGGGTGGGGGGTGGGGGGGGGATTATCCATTATGCATTGAACCCAGTTTGAGCTTAAGTTGTGTGGGACTGGTGAAGGGGTAGTTGGCAGTGGGGGAGAGATTCTGCTGCACATCAGCAAAGGAGGAAATTAGCGTACACTTTCTTTTTTTTCTTTTTGTATTGGGTATTTTGTTGTTGTTGTTGTTGTTGTTGTTGTTGTTGTTGTTTTTCCCCCCCATTTCTTTTGTGTGCTCACCCTCAGCTCTTCCCGTTCAATAAAAGAAATGACTCTGATATACCAGAGCAGTCCTCTGGGTATTACAGCACCTCTTTTTTATTTGGCATTACAGCAACTAGAGGAATGATTAAAATTGCTGCTACCTGTTCCGCCCGCAACCTGGCCGCTGGGACTGATAAGATTAATTAAAGATTAATTAAAGTTTGGGTCAATTAAATTTCGGAGGTCCTTATCGGCCTTCTAAAATAACAAGCAGGAGTGCAGAGCTTCCGGGATAAGGCGAGGTGAAGCAGATCCTGGCTCTGGCTCTGACGGGTGGTGGGCCGGGGAATTAAGCCCCGCTCAGCTTTGTGCCCCCTGTAAGAGCCAGAAGGTGCTGGTTCGGGTGCGGTTATGAGATTTGGACCCAGATATAGCTATGTCTTTATGGCTCAGATTGCCTGGGCCTGATCCAGATTTGGCCGGATTCTTTGCGATCGCCTCTGCAGTAAAGCGTGTAGATTTAGAGACTATGTCCCTCACTTTGTGCCCTGTCCAAATAACTAATGATCCAGTCCCGAAAATACCGCCTCCTGTTGATGTGGGCCTGTTTTTGTCTGCTGCTCGCCAGCCTGGATGGGATTTTGCTGGTTTTGAGAGAAATGACTGGATGCAGGTCGATAGTTATTGATTGATGCCGCTGTCTCTCTCTCTTTTCGTCTTTTCTTCTCCTCCTTTTTCTCATCCGTCTCTTTCTATCTCTCTCTCTCTCTTTCAGGTGCTGTGTATGATTACTGCTCCTGTCACCATGATCCTGTCCTCTAAGCAGGACGCTTCCTTCGCCTTCGCCTCTCTGGCCATCGTCTTCTCCGTCTACATCACGCTGGTGGTGCTTTTCGTCCCTAAGGTAAAACCATGGAGGGTCATTAACTCAGATGAGGATCTGCGGTGAAGACTCTGTGTAACTCTGGTCATCTCGAAGGCCTGGGCGTAGCATCGCTGTCGTAAAAGAGAAATCAATTCTTCCTGATTTTTACTTCTTTTAATGCCACCTGAAAATGCCAGCTGCCCTTTATATAGTCTCAAGACACCAGAGGTGATCTTATAACAAGAACATCTGGGGATGACCATGAGACGTTCTGGGCTAAATTTGAGTGAAAGCAATGTGTGAAACTTCAGAACCAATCCAAAGTCTCTTGATGGAGGAGTTATAGAACAAACAGGAAGCTTGGTAGACTTTAAATGTAATGTACTTTAGCATAGCTCAACATTCTGTACCTTGTACCTCGACGTACACAGAGTTTCATATTTAACACATGAAGGATGACTAAGGGATTTTGCAAATATGTCACCACATACCCCAGGAAAACAGGACGTGGCAGTTAACCTCAAGAGCAATAAACAGAAAAGTATTTTCCCTGGTATTAAACATATTCATAGAGGATGCTGATCATTTCATCCCATGTGTTTTGAAAGAAGAGCTGTTTTTAAAAAGGATTAATTGTGGGGGGTGTCAGTAAATCTGCCGTTGCCTCTAAATGTTCAGACACCATATGTAGCCCTTATATTGCTTTAGTTTTTCAGCATCTCTCCATCCTATTCATCATTGGTCAGTTTTTGGACACAGAATAGACGTATATATGACATTGTGGGGACCAAAATGTGTTTACACACTCACCTTGTGGGGACTTGAGTGGACCACAAGTGAGTCCTCACAACTGTAAACCCTTCACTTTGAAGGTGAAGGCATGTTTATAGGGTGGGTGAAATTTAGTTTGTCTTTAGGGTTAGTGTATGTGTTAGGGATAGGGTTAGTTATGTAATGGCTCCAAAACACATGAAATCAAACGAGTGTGTGTGTGTGTGTAACAGAAATATATCACATATTGGGGAACAAAAAACCTGTTTAGAAACACACATTGTGGGGTCTTCCCAGAGAGCAAGGCATATCTTGCCCAAGGGTGGCACATCTGCAGTTCTCTTATGACGTGGAGTGACGTATTGACTCATGGTGAGTCTGCGGCCTCAACTCAGCCTCTGCTCCACCTCCACCTTTTATGGTGCAGATGTCATCATTTGGCCCACGTCTGGCCCACAAAGCACATGCCGTAACTCAAGTCAAGCCCGGCTCATGAGAGTTGGCTCAAGTCCAGCGCACAAAACACTTGCCAGTGCCGTAACTGAGCCGTAAGTGCCGAAAGTGAGAGAGATTTTGCCGTCGTGTGTCTTGTATCTGGATTTCTTCCTTGTGGGGTCCACCATCTACTCCAAATCATTTAAATCGTTATTTTTTAAAGGGTAAAGGCATGTTTTGAGGATGGGCAGAATTGGGATTAGAGTGAAGCTAGTTGTACTTATGGAAAAGTCAATGTAAGTTGCCACAAAATGAATGGACGTCTATGTAATGTCCCCACAATTCATAGGTACAAGATTGTGAGTTTGGTGCTGAAATGACCGTATCTGTATCAGACAAAGTGTTGTTGCTGGGGGGGATTTTACATACCACTTTCACTGCTGGGTAAGGAGTTGTCCCTTGACCAGAAATATCAGACCAGAGATTAGACACTGATGAAAATCCAGAGTCCAGTACTAACCGGACACCAGCAAATTGGAGCTATCAGAGAGGGCTTTCTGGTGACGTGGCCAGTGTGTGTATATATCTCTGACCCCGGAGCCTTGTGTTTTGTGTGTTTTGCTGTAGATGAGGAGGTTAATCACTCGTGGGGAGTGGCAGTCTGACCAGCAGGAGACCATGAAGACCGGCTCGTCCACCAACAACAACGACGAGGAGAAATCCCGGCAGCTGGAGCGAGAGAACAAAGAGCTACAGAAGATCATCCAGGAGGTGTGGTGTCTCTGCGGCTCTGTCACAGAGCTGCACTGCCCCTGTGTGGGGCTTTTAACCTTTACACGTCTAGAGTCAGCCTTCTTTCAACAGGGCTCAAACCATTGTGGTCACAAGTATTAAGCACACTGTGAACCACAGCCAAACGCTTGCCTTGCTTTTCACGCTCTAAGAGAAAGAGCTGCTGAGTTCTGTTTCGAGGGTAAAGAGTTAAAGACTTCTTGTTTGGTAGGTTGCACATGTCCTTCATATTTTATTATTCCACAGTCTTCCTTTAAGCTGAAGGTCATGATGTTTATTATTTGGGCTTAAGCACAGCACACTGGTAGATTTCTAGTGCACTTTATTAGGCAAGCTCTCTAAAATAAAAATGTAAGGGTTCAAAATCAAAACAATGCTTGCTACTAGACAGTTGTGTTTGGAGCTGTTAAATATTTCTGATCTGTTTATATAGCAATAAGATTTAGTATTGGGGTTAACAACTGTGTTAGGGTCTTGAGCGACCCGTTTTTAGGTTTTAAATGCATACAAGGAGTCCATAAATTTGTTTATTGCATCAAGACTTTTTGACTTTGTCAGGAACTTCTATTTAAACAAAATAATATATTTTTTATTTTTTTTACTACATTATAAAAAGCTCTTGTTAAATTCATAGCTTTTCTGTTGTTAGGGTCAATTTCGACCCAGGTATAATTTTAAATCAGAAAACAAAAAACATGTGCCAAATCTGGACTCTGGATAATCTGGATAATCACACTATACACCAACAGCCTACAGCTGGCTCCTCCTACAACCACTCAAGCTTGAGTTAGGGGCTTTTGTCTTTGTCTGTTTCACAAAACAATGAAAGACAGACATGTCCAGACATGTCAGGCCCAGTCAGTTTAGAGTTGGTGTTTTGTAGAGTTTTGTAGAGTTTACATCTCCAGTTTACAGTCTGCAACAATGAACTATTAACACTAATCCTTTCATGGATAAGGAAGAATAACAAGGTCAACAAGAGGGAAGAAATAAATGGGTTGATAATTAGTTGTTTTTAGGGTGTCTTGTGGCTGATTTAAGACACGGGTCAAAACCGACCCATTAACATTAAGATATAGTAACAGAAAGCTAACACAGGAGGAAGATTAAAGGGTTAAAAGTCGTGTCTTGTGTTTCTCTGTGTTCCAGAAAGAGGAGCGTGTTTCTGAGCTGAGGAACCAGCTCTCAGAGAGACAAGCCCTGCGCTCGCGGAGACATCCGTCCTCCACCAACCTCAACCACAGCTCCCCCACAATGCCCCCTGCTCACCCAGACCCCAAATCCTTACTGCCCCCGCCAGGGTACCCCTTGCCTGCCTCTGACAACCACTCCCTGCCTCCATCCTTCTCCAACTCCTCGGCCCTGTATCAGCCTGACGGGAAGATCGGACGCAACAACTGCCACGCCAGCCGGCTGCAGCTGCTTTACAAATGAGCACCCCCTGGAGGACAAGAAGGGGAGGAACAGCACAATAAATAACACAAAACCACACCAATGGGACAAAGCAGAACTCATCCATCCACTCTGTCTCCGTTTTACTCGCTTCATTTTGTCTCCTCCTTTCAGGCCTACGGCGGACAACTCAGCTGGACCTCATCGTTGTCATATGACCACTGAGTTGCAGTGCTATCTATTTATTGACATTATTGTCTCCCACTTTAGCTACGGTTATCACTAATCCATTGGGTCCTTAGAGAACGGCTTACCCAGAGTGACTTGCAGAAAAGCATCCATGAATCTGAGCAGCGGTTAAAGACTTCCTCTGAAACGGTTTCCCTTAAAGTTCCTAAATAATCATTGGAAATACCTTGACTGGTAAAGAGTCGTTACGCTATAAGGAGGTGCTTTAAATGTCTGTTACAAAGGTGAGAACAACATCCAGTGATCATTAGGGCTTCAAAAGGGGGTCTCTAATTGTCTTGGTGTAATGTAAATTTATTTTCCTATTCGTAGGTCGTTTGTGGAACCTTCGAACATCTGAGAAACTTTTAAAAATGTTCTTCACACTCACACAGCTCATTTCCAGATATATTTCTCCAAAGAACCACACACTGAGAGGCTATTTCAGGGAAACAAATGGGGTTTTATGACACAGAGAAAAAAAAACTTTGAAGAATCTATAAAATAAAAGGCAGAGTGGGGTATCAGTTTAATAAAAAGAAACTAATTTTGTGGCAGTAAAAAAGTCTTGGCAAGTAAATATAATTTCAGTGTGGGCATCCTGTTAGTGTTTCTCATTTTATGATTTATTATTATATTTATAGATCCAGCTATTTATACACATTAAGGTCATCTTACATCATTACACATGGAGAAATGAATCATTCGTTATTAGTAATTTAGTAAAAATATTTGGCTTGTTTTATGAACTAACGACGTACAACTGAAAATGTGCTGAAATATAATTTCCTTCAATAATCATTTAATGCTTAAAAAAAATTGGCAGATTATAGATGGCCCACATTTAGGCTGCTTTCTCTTTCCAAGATTTTGTTGAGTGCACCCTTAAAGCAGGGGTCGTCTTGTGGTTCTCTGAAACACCTGTAACTGGTACGTATCCTGTCCAATTTCATGGAGGTTCTGGAAACTTTAAGAACGTTTCACGAACCAGTGGAGAACCCTTCCGTGTGCTGTTTTATTTTTAGAGTGAGGCACGTGGACTGTGTATGTTTTACAGACTTCAGATGTTTTTTCCTGGTCCAGAAACCTGACTCCTGTCTTTTTCCATTGTGCTGAATGTTTGGGGGGAAGTCTGATGGTTTTGTAATCACGTCCTTTCACCATGACCTCAGCCTCATGTCTGTACATTGCGTAAAACACCGACGTAATGATTAAGAGTTTACTGGGCCATGACTGAGCAGCTTACCACATTAAAAGATGTTGGTTGGCTTCTGGCTTTTTTACACTGCGGTAGCCTCTCGGTGCAGTTACCCTCAGCTCCGCTCTTGTGCTCTTTTGCGTCTGATGGCTCGCTGTAATGGATTCTTTATGTTACTGTGTTTGATTAATAATCCATGGCCCTGAAGCCTGCTGGCTATATCCAAGCAGAGAGGAGGAGAGGGGGGTGGGTGATAATAATGGCCACCAGAGCCTTGTTTGTGAGCGTTTGTGACACAAAGAGATGTAAATGCTTGAGATCTGTCCTCTCTAGTGGTTTCAAATGCACACTGAAACAGACTTTTAACCACAGATTTTTGGAGAATAGCGCAGCCAAAACCGAAGCTTCCATATAACCGCTATTCTTGTTGCTGGGTGAAGTACTTTTGTCTGTTTGTACAGATGTGTACATCACACAGCTTCTAAAACAAGCTCATGCACAAACAGACACCAGCTTTAGCCCTTACCATATTAACCTCAGTCCACGCAGACTTTGCTGCATATACATGTTTTATTCTCTGGCCATTTTTCAAGATCGGTCAGGTGACCAGAAGTTTTGTAACTCTTGTGCACCCCTAATTTCTCATTAATTAACTTTTACCTATCACACAAAGGTCTGACCACATTCATAAGAATAGTTCTGTAATGTGGTCATTTCTGCACAGTGCTGGAAGTAAGAAGTGTTTATAAAGCGGCAAAATCTGCATAAATGTACAAAAATGACTTATCAAATAATATAAGAACTAATAAAGGCTTTTATCTTATTTCTAAGATATTTTTTTACTTCAGCATTTTTATCTTGTTCTAGTGGTACATCATTTTGCTAGTTTTAGCATTCGTAGCATTATGTCCTGTAACTAGCAATCTTATCTTCTTATAGAAAAAGACAAATTCTCTAAATACAACAGCTGAAGCCAAATTAACACCTAGGAATGCGTTGATTAATCCTGTAAAACTCTATCTACAGCCTTATAATGAGAAATATCCTGTACTTGGCACCAGTTTTAACCCCAGCTGAAGGTTCTTGAGGTGGCCTTGTAGTGACATTGACGTAGCTACATTAGCGTCGTAGCCTCAGCAAAAAAGCTAAAGAAGCTTATGCCATGTTTAAGATGGAAATTTAAGGTTTTGCCAAACTATTCCTTTAAACAGTGTCATTTTCTTTAGAGGGCTAATTGGAGCACATGCTCAGAAGTGACGTGTGTTGGTTTGTCTGCAACCTCTTCATCCTCCCACAGTTCAGCGCAGGAATATCATATTGAGTTGTGCAGTTGTTGTGTGCGTGTTTAAAAGCCTAGCGTGGGGGACGCAAGTGTGCGATTTCATAATTGATTTTTTTTCCTCCTCTCTCTCTCTCTCTCTCTCTCTCAGCTCTTTTCTTTTATCCTCTCCAAGCTGAAAGCTTTAGATCTAATCTTCCTGCTGCTGTAATCCAGTTATCTCCCTAACGACACCTGGGTATAGGCTCATCGGTGGCACATCCAGAGCTGTGCAAACGATATAAAGCTTTTATCCAAAGTCCCACTTAGTTGTAGTGGGCCTGAGAGGGGGGAGGATGGGTGGCAGGGGAAGGACGTGAAAATAAATTTCGGAGGCTCAGTTTTATTTTAAATATTCAGTATCCTGCCCATGGCCTTTAGCACTGTTTGCTGTATTATATGAGTTCATGAGAGATATTCTAAAAATATAACTTAACTCAATTAAACAGGATTCATTTTAATGCACCAAATTATGTTTTGTTTTTGTAGAATGCTGGCCTTATAGAATTTATATTTATGTAAAAATGAACATGCGAGACTCGTTATTGTAAACTCCAGATATTTTATCCATGGTCCTGACCACTGTTCGCCAGGTTAATTTAGTTAAATTCAGTTCAGTGTTATCTACAGTTTACCATTGGAATATAGATGAGTTATATAAAGACACCCAAACACACACACACACACACACACACACACACACACACACATACATACACACCCCCTCCACCCTACCACTGTCAGTCATCTCTAGCAGTTTCCTCTCAGTGCAAATCCCAGTCTTGTGGTTTCTCTGTGGTTTTTCGCTTTGAGAAAACCCAGTAGCAAGGTACTTTTTGTGAATTTTCTGAGCCACGTAGAAAGAAACTCTTACCTGCTATGATCTTTTGGAGGTGTTCGTCTCAAGTTTTGCAAAAATTGCTTCGTCGTCTTTCTCAATGCGTCTTTCAGAGAGCTCCTGGATGCTCTCTGTGACGCTCCCCAGGGTTTTTCTTTGCCTAGGTGTAAATGCATTTGCGTTTGCTGTGGAACCACTTCCTCGTTTTCAGCTGGACTTTATTCCCCAACACAAATTCTAAGCATAAAGGAGGATTCAGCTGAATTCTCAGAAAAGTCTGTGTTTCAGTATTCACACTGATTTAAGAACTGGTCACAGACTTTGTTTACATGATGTTTACCTGATGTCTGCCAAAATGTTTTATGATTTTTCTGGAATCTTTGAACCCAGTGGAAATATACATCTATTACCTCTATTTACCATAAAGAATCCATATTCAAATTTCAGAATGGAGAGTACATTTAATGGTAAAACTGATTCCTTTCAGCTTCACTGTGTTGAATTTAATTTGGTAAAGTTACATTAGAAAAGACAATTTCTCAGCACCAGTCCTGAGTGATATGGTTTACACCACAACAAATGAAATATGCAGAAAATCTAAAACCTGGTGTGAGTGATATGTCACTCACTAATCTCTGCCTACTGCAACATTAACATACAGTCGATTACCACTTCAACGGTCAAATCCTTACAGCGTTATTCGGTTTGCCTGTATAAAGAAGCTTCTGGGGAATACACACCAATACATTGCTTTTGTTGTTTGCTTTCATCCTTAAAAGAAAAAAAAAAGGAACAATGCAGTCCACTCTCGGCGTGTGTGAGTCCGTGCTGTCATTTGATTCTTCCGTGTCGTCTGACAAAAAAAAAGATGGCAGTGATAAAAATGCTAACAATACTGATGTGAACAATAATAATAATAATAATAATAATGATAATATAGATGCACAGAACGTGTAAACTCTACATGTACATGCTAAATGTATTCTCCTGCAGATATGATATAAAATCTATACAGTTGATGGTACTCCGATGTGATATTGAAAATATATTTCTTTTTACTGATCTAGACGTCCGATGTTGAGAGTCTGTAAGATGCAACAGGATTGGTGTCTATGGATAAATAAAAATAACTGTTTTTCTACTGTAGTGTGCGATTATTGATTTGTCATTATTGTGTACTTACATTAAACTAAAAAAGGCTTTATTCTGTCGCTGTCCAAAACAGGAACCGTACAACGTACATTTAATGTAAGTTACTGTATAATTTATATAATGTGTATAAAGTGTGTGTGTGTGTGTGTGTGTTTGCATTTGTTGCTGAACAAAGAAAAGTGTGTCTTCAAGATAGTAATAACTTTACAGAAGAAGGTTAAACATAACTTTCAGTAGAAAAAAGTTTATTCCAAGTAAATTTGTAGCATATCTATTGGTCCGTTCATTCATCATGACGTTTTCACACAGTGTGAAGGACAGCGTTCAAATGATGTAGTAAACTAAACATCTACATGAATGGAGCTACATTTTATTCATTGGACAGCAACAATATACATAATTACATTTTTGTTTTGATAGCAATTAATAGCGATACAGCCCCCACCAGGGTGTATTCCCACCTTGCGCCCAATGATTCCAGGTAGGCTCTGGACCCACCGTGACCCTGAATTGGATAAGGGTTACAGATAACGAATGAATGAATTAATTCTATAAGCACACCACAGAACAGATCCAGCTCACCGCCCACTGAATGTCTGCAAGCATTTTGCACTTGTATAAATACAGACCGGGCATCTTTTTCTCCACCCCCTGTTTTTCAAATCCAGGACCGTCAAAATTTGGTTGATTCTAAAGTCCAGCAGTGACACTGAGGAGTTTAAAACTTGTGCAGTACTGCTGTGTCTGATCCACTTGTACCGGCACAACACACACTAACATATTACCACACCGTCAGTGTCACTGCAGCACTGAGAAACGCCACAACCCAAATCATACCTGCTCCATGGGGTCCTGACCATTGAAGAACAGGGTGGAAGAGACATAACAACGTATGCAGAGCAACAGATGGGCTATAGTCTTTAACACAGTAGAACTACAGTGTGCCCCTGTGTGGTCAGTGGAGCTGAGAGAAAGGACAGTGAATGTATAAACAAAGAGGTGGTAGTAATGTTATGGCTGGTTGATGTAAGTTGGGGAAATACTATGAAAAAAGGTATAAATAAATCATATATTTTAAAGCTCCTTATGAAATGATTATGATATGAAGAAGATCAGATTCTGGTTGTCTTCCTGTCTTCCTACAAAATCCAAATGTAACCAGTCCACTTTGGTAAGATTTGAAACAGTGGCTGACTGTGAACATCTCTGGAGCTGGAAGAATGTACTGCACTGAAACACAATGAATTTCTGAGCTATCGATACAGAGAGCGGCACAGAGTGAATTACACAAGCAGCCCTTGCTCCATAATGATGACCAGGCAGATCTCAGCAGGACTGCTCTGCAGAAAATAAAAAGAGTGAGCAGCCCACGCCGTAAACAATGGACTGACCCTTCAGGGGTTTGACTGCAGTGCAGATTTCACAGGAAATAAATAGAAGACCAAACAAGAAAAGTGATGCATTGAATATGCGCGTACGGTCAAATGATTTCCTGATGTGAAAACTAGTTCAAAAAGAACCTCCACCGTAGACACACTGCTGAACTTTTCAACGCACTGCCACTGTTTATTTCCTGAATTACAAATGGAAAAACATCATAGCTCAAATTATTAATTATTATCTGGTGTTCTATTTGTTTTCTTGCACACAGCTGTAAATGTGTGAGTGGTGACATTGCAGTGGAGCCAGCCTCATGGAATTACCCAGGGTTTACCACTTTGGGTGGCCTGTCATTTGGGTGTTGGGCTCTTGGATGGAGGGCTGTGAGGTGACTGTTCCCCACACAACAAGAATGATAAGGGGGCACCGTCATGCAATGTGGCTCCCAGTATGCTCCTGTAGACACCCCTACACATTGCTGTATTTGTTTGGTGGATGGATCGAATATTTGTTGATTAAGGGGGTTATCTTTATGTGTCTGTGAAGTGTTGGTGATTTTCCTTCCATTTCAGGTGAATTCAGTCATACACAGGGTGTGGGTAAGGTGTCCCTAGGCCTTTGTAATGGTTTAAGGTTTAAGCGCAGCGTATTTTAAGGTGGAACGGTGTGTTTGAGGAGAATAACGGCTGTTGTTTGTATGTAGCTGAAGTTTAACTTGTCTGTAAGTTTTTATTTACTGTTAGAATTACCATAGAAACTCATTTGTAACTCAAACTGTTTAGTTTTGTAGCACTTTCCGTAACGCAGATAGCCATCTCCTGAGTTTGGAGATATTTCCACTTTAAGGGATCCGAAACAGCATAATAGAATAGAGCAGTATCCTCATTTCGGTTTGTTCTCTCCGTTGTCTAAAACAACTCCAGATGTCTCTGCCATGAGCAGAGAGAGAGAAAGACTAGTAAAAAAAACAGTTTGTTTTTTTCATTCATTTACAGACACAGGGGCTTCCTAAACACATTAGACTGGTTTCATGCACAAACTGACTGGAGAGCAGCGAATGGTGAGGAAACATCTTCTGAGTTTTGTAAGACGTTTTTTGATTACAATCATGAACTATGCCTTTAACTGGAAAACAAATTTGTATCGCTATTATTCATTCATTCATTATTTGTAACCCTTATCCAGTTCAGGGTCGCAGTGGGTCTGGAGCCTACCCTGGATCAATGGGCACAAGGTATGAACACACACTGGAGGGGGCGCCAGTCCTTCACAGGGCAACACACACTCACAAATTCACTCACACCAATTTATTCAAAGGACAATTACACAATCGTCAACAACTGAGTTCAATATTATTTTAAGTGGTTAATATTCATATATAGTTTATGCTTCACTTTATGCTGTATGTTCACACAATTATTAGCCATTTTGGTTCCATCCTGTTAGCTGTTAGCAGGCACATGCTTCTTTCAATGTACGTCAAATCAACCTCTGCCTCTTTTCACACTGCGACTAAAGCCACTGGACAGTTCAGTGTGCCATAGGTAAGAGTGCCAACTGCCCAGGTCTGTCACATCACCATGCTGTGTGATGAGGGGCGTGAGAGAGCCATACCATCAGAGCCAGCCATCTTGCAATGAGAGCGCCAACGTTTAGACCGCCGGGCCACTGAGGATCCCCATGTGTTCAGTACTTAATGTGCCCAGCCTTTGATTTCATACAGATTACACTCACTTCTGCTTTTCAACAAATTCTGCAGAGGTTTATTTCATTTCCCATATTTTCACCTCTTGAGTTCACTCTTGGAATTGCTAGCGTTATCATCTTTAATGATCCGTGTTCGTGTTCAGTGTTGTAGGGGTCAGGACTCTGGGTTTGTTAGTCTGTTGTTCGGAAAACATCAACAGCTTCTTTGTTTCATTCTTTTGTGTCTATTTCCTGTCCTCATTCACACCTTTTTCAAAGCTCCACTCCATTTCAGATCCATAGTGTTGAGTCTGACACAAACGGTTGTGGACGTGTTCAGATCTGAAGTGAGAGACGAGCTCGAGTTTCTCCTCTTTCTCAAAGACGAACGCTTTAAATGCTGTTCCTCTGATGGTGTCCTATAATGCGTCCTGTCTTATGTTCAGATCTGAAGCGAAGGTGCGGCTTGATTTTCTCCTCTGTCTCAATAATTAAAGTGCTGTTCGTCTAATGGTGTTTTGCACTTTGCAGGGTTCTTGGAAGTCATTTTTTCTTCAAGATTTTTTCAGTGGTTTTTCACCTCCAGATTAGGAAACCATACCATCACACCATATAAACAGTGCATCTTTAAAATGCACTGTGTTAGCTAAACATTGCTGTAGCTATTCATGACATTTGAAATAGCATACAAAGCAGTATAAGGGGTCCGAAAAAACATTCAGGGCCCACGCTTTTTTTACACCACGCAAAAGCGTCAGCTGCCCTTTACACAGTGTGAATATCCCGTGATGAATGGACCAAAAGAAGTGGGACAAAAAAGGCTTAGAATAATGCCGACTGTACATTAGAGCAGTGTTTCCGATATAGGAGTCTTTGATTGTCAGCGGTGTTACTGCTGCGTCAAGCCATTTTCATTTTCCAGTGCATCATCTCAGCCCCTGTTTACTATAATTCTGTTATTTCCAGATCATCCTCCTCATCACCGTGCCAGACTGTTATCTCTTAATCCTCTGTGGCCCCGGGTTGTGGCTGTGGGCCACAGGAGTTTGCTCGATCCTTACAGTGTGTGGTTTAATTAATCTGTAGATGATGATATATTACCCTCTAACCCAGTTGTCTTCATCACATTAAACAATTAGAACAAATGGTCTAATTTGTCAAGGACTTGAATTGTAAATTATGGAATGGCTATCGAAATACAATAAAATAAACAGCAGCACATGATGAACTCACTTCTGCTCTGAAGGCCTTTCTCTCCTCATCTCGGGGTCTAACGCTAATTTTCACATCTGACACAAATGTTGGCTCTTTATTATTAAAAAACAAACGGCACAGAAAAACTGCGTTACTAAAGGAGATTATGACAAATAAGATAATATCAGAGTATGAAAATAAAAACTATTTTATGAGTCATTCAAATATTTTCAAGGTTTCACTTTTAATGCCTTTGCCGTAACCCAACTACATATTTTCCATTACAGGGAATAATGATAAATTAACATAATAAACTCCATCCAACCTCCGCCCCAGCCTTTCTTTTTAATTCTGTATCAAATTATGGCTCCGATAAAGATGTCTTGATAGTAGCTCCACTTCCTTTCAGACAAATAGTGTGTCCTCCTGTGCAGTTCCTCTGGTCTTTTCTCGGTAATTATAACGTTGTTCGTCTGGTGGTGTTCTGTTATGGTTGTTAGCAGCACTGTTTTGTTTTGTTTTTATTCTTATCCAGCTTTGAAATCTCTTCAACCCAATCTTGAAGTGCAGCATCTCTTGAAAATGATTACCACAAACAAAGGGCTGGACGATACGGCCAACATTTATATCACAATATATTTCTTAATTTTGATCACTACAATATAACTCCAATATCGATACGAACTGTGTAAAATACACTGAAATACATCCAAAAACAAACAAGAAACATGACACAACATAAACCTGTTAGCTCTGTAAATATGAATAGATTTAAGCTAAATTTTAAATTGAGTGTTGAACTGATGACAGCGCCGTGTGATAACTGTCAGTCAGTTGATGTTATAAATAATTTATATTGAAATACTGAAATCATTGTGTTTGAGACATTTTTTATTGGGATAAATATTGACCAGCCCTAACGTGAACCGGATCTGTGTCGTGGTCAGATGGTGAATAAATAACCAAAGCTTGTGTGCTACGATTTACACACAGTGTGTAATTTACATAAGAACAGACAGTATATGTAAATGTATGTCAGTTATGTAAGAATAGGCCGTGTTCAATAAAGACGGTAGGGGGGCTACAAAGTCACCATGGTCCAAACGTCAGCTGCCCTTTCCGTCGTGCGAAGACGAAGGCAAAATGTCCCGAAATGAAATCTAGGTTAACGCACAGTAAATCTGTTGGTCTTTTCCTATACGTCCTCACAGCCCCTGTTTACTCTAAATCTGATGTTTTCAGATCATCCCCCTCATCACATTTCCTTCTCCGCCCTCACTGACCCTGGCTTGTGGAGGAGTGTGTTAGAGGTGTGTGAAATTGTGGCTAAACTCAAAGAGCCCTTGATCTCGATGTTAAAAAAGGATGGACTTCCCCCTGATGTGAGGAAACTGTGATGATGGAAAACGTGCAAAAGCCTTTGCAGATTTATGCAAAATAAGCAACAAATTTAGCAAGACCCCAGCTTTCACAATCCTCCTAACTCCCTAGATCCCACACTACAGCGACGGTCGAAGTCACAGCTAAAGCTTATAGACATTTTTCTGTGTGTTTTGGACATTTTAATGTGTCGTAATGTGCAATCAAAACAATTTTCTTAAAACATTACTACATTTTAATGTATTTTACATCTTACGGATGTTAGCATTGTATTAAAACTGATACATTTATTTAATTACAGGTCAATAGGTCTATATTTGATGGCGATGTCTTGTTTCTTGTTTGTTGTTTTTTCAGTGGATTGAATACTGTTATACTATTTTATTTATTTCTCCTTATTGGTTAGCTTTTGTTTTATAACCATCTTTGTACAGCACTTTGTTCCAGCTGTTGTTGTTTTTTAAAGTGGTCTATAAATAAAGTTGAGTTAATATCTATATTGAAATGATATTGTATCAACCAAAAATATTGACAGAAACATATTGTGATATATTTTGCCCATATTGTCCAGCCCTAATCCAGAGTGGTTCCAAATCAGTGAATCAACTGTAGTCACACAATAATAGGTTTCAAGGCTAATACCTGAATAATACACCTAGGGTTCAAAGGGTTAACAGACCAAAAGAAATACTCCAAAACACACTGGGGAATAGTAATGGCTCATAGAATCTAATTTGAGTAAAAACACACTGTGCCCAAAGCAGTGGCAGTCCAGTCAAAGCTATCAGAGTTGTGACATTTTAATATTCATATATATTCATATTTATACTTATATATTTAAATTTAGTCAGAAAAATACATGTATCTCAAGAGTTAAACTTAGAGAATGACACAAAAATGTTTAACTACTTAATGGAAGCTATTGAAAAGGAGTATTATTTATTTTCTTTATTTATTTTTGTTACAGAAAAATGAAATTCTAAGAAAATAAGATAAAAAGTTCCAGCTTTGCAGGTTTATTTGCTCCCTTGTGTTTCCTTAGATACTGTGCAATAAAAACAATGCAACACATCCATCAGCAAAAAGAAAGCAATAGAAAAAAATGACTTATTCATTTTCCTCCTTTGAAAAATAGGTCAAAATAAAGTAGGAGATGTTTCACTGTAGCAATATCCACCTTCAGATCAGCGCACCGCGAGTCATAACCAGAAACACAGAGCAGCTCGGTTTACGCTCTCACGGTGACTAAGGTCACATTTAAATGGGTTTTGTATTTTTTTAGAAATTTGAAATAAATTAGATTTTATTCTTTAATGAATTCGATTACATTTTGCTCAGTTACATTTAAGCCACTGACATTAAATTACAACATCGGTATGTGGATGTGGGACAAACTGTATGAAACCAGTAGTAACCCATATATTATACATTCTTATTTGACCCACAAGCCACAAATCAGACATGGCCTACTTCTGGTGAAGATATGGCTGTGTTGTTGATGCCAAAATTGGTCTCAAAAGACATCTCTGTTGACATGTGGCCCTAATCCTAGTGTTTATGTGTCCTTAAAGGGGACATTCTGCTCAAGCGCAGTTCCTCAATGTGGCTCTGGGGCTATTAAATGTGGGGGACGTTGGGCAGACGAGGGTTGTGTTTAATGTCGTTTTTATTGGATATTGTAGTAATTAAATGGTTTTCACACCTCTCACATTGGAACTATATCAATGATCTTAGCAATTGATAACAGCTTTTACAATTCTGACCTAACACAAAGTCTATTAATAATTTGATGAAGACTAGATTCTGTGTTATTTTGCTCTGCACATTTATTAATGGATTTGTAATTGTAATGCGGCCAAGAAATGAACTTTTTACAATAAAATAACAGCGTTTCTAAATGTACTCTGAAATGGGCAGTAATTAATAATACCTTATTTTGATGGATTTGTATTTAACTGAGTATTTTTAGCTTAATTAGTGACTATATTAACGTCATTCAAATTTCTTTACTCTTCTCTTGTCTGTGTTTAATGTGAAGGTATTTTCTTCTCGCAGCGCTTTTAATTTGTCATTCATTAAATCACTGAAGCAATTTTTTTATTTTTAAACATTTTTTTAAATATAAAACGACACACTGAGTGAACTCAAAAACACACTTTGTGGTTGAAGTGTGTGGTATCATTAAACCCAGAACAAATAAAGTTCTCAGAGGCATTGAGAAGTAAGATATCACATCTCTAGGAGTCAGGCAACACCTGGAATTCCAATTTAAAACATTTTACACTTTAGCCAATTTGTCCAGGTAGGACACACTGTAAGTTCAAGATAAGAGCAGAATGAATGACACTAAAAGAAGTCCCAAGAGTTCATTATGGGTCTGTTATATGTGCCTTAACACGGTTGATGTCAAAGTGCGTGAGACTGTCATTAGAAGGAGGCAAACTTCTGCCAGAAGGAAACCTTTGATGTCAGAGAAACAATGTGCTTTGGCCAGACGTGTCCAGGATTAAAGTTGTCTAGTCACAGCAAAAGAAGACGTATTTTGGCTGTAAAGCATGGTGATGGAAATTTCATGATTTGCATCAGCTTTTCTGCATCGAGGCCGAGTTCATCCTCCATCACAAAATCCACTATGAATTCTTCATTGTACCAGAGGGTGCTTGAGGAAACTTACAGGCCACTAGTCAGACAGTCTAAACGTAGGTAAACATAGACATAGTAACATGAATATGACTCTAAATAACCCAGTAAATCCACCAAGGAATGGCAGAAAAGAAAGAAATGGAGGGCCAAGTCAGAGCCCTGATCTAAATCCCAGCGAGATGCTGAAGGGGATTTGAAGCAGGCTGTGTGCAAGGAACCCCTCGGAGATCTCACGGATAAAGGAAGGCTGTATAGGGGAGTGAGCAGAGGCAGGAAAATAGTTATAAGAAATTTAACAAGGAAAATATCAACTCTATATCCACCAAGGGTGTACGGACTCTGTCCACAAAGAAAAAAAGGAAATAGCATTTCTGTTTATTTTTGTTTTAATTAATAGTTGCAGCTAATTTCTTTATAAATACAGATTAAATTAAACTAATATAAATAGGTCCACATTTGAAAATTGAAAAAAAAAAAAGTGCTGTGGGGCGGCACGGTGGCGCAGCAGGTAGTGTCGCAGTCACACAGCTCCAGGGGCCTGATGGTTGTGGGTTCGATTCCCGCTCCGGGTGACTGTCTGTGAGGAGTGTGGTGTATTCTCCCTGTGTCCACGTGGGTTTCCTCCGGGTGACTGTCTGTGAGGAGTTGGTGTGTTCTCCCTGTGTCTGCGGGTGCTCCGGTTTCCTCCCACAGTCCAAAAACACACGTTGGTAGGTGGATTGGCGACTCAAAAGTGTCCGTAGGTGTGAGTGAATGTGAGCGTGTGTGTGTGTGTCTGTGTTGCCCTGTGAAGGACTGGCGCCCCCTCCAGGGTGTATTCCCACCTTGCGCCCAATAATTCCAGGTAGGCTCTAGACCCACCGCGACCCTGAACTGGATTACAGATAATGAATGAATGAATGAATGAATGAAAAAAGTGCTGTCTGACACAGGACTCCATGAATATCCAGAATGGCTTAGTCCAATAACTGTCTTATGTCTTAATATGTTTTAGACTAAAACCGACTAAAACAGACACAATATAAATATAGAAATGTGATGCGTCACAAAGATATGATGATAGTTTTTCACAAAAGCAACATAAATGTCATGTTTAATTGACACATATTCGTTTAACAGCCATGTAAATCATTACTCCTGTGCCCATAGTGCATTTTTATTGTCATATACGGACAGGAATGTGTTAAATGCATTACACATGTGGGTTTTTTTTGCCTATGTAGTTCACTAGTGTATTAATAGGGCAATAGGCTATCGTCAGTGGAGCAGTGGTTATTGTGGCAGGAAGGAGACGCAGATGGAGATTTTTTGATGTTCACAGAGAATTTTCTGAAAAGAACATCAGAAATAAAGCTGGTCAAATGTGGTTCGTATTTAATCCTCTGCCAGTTATCACAGGACGTTTAATCATCGATAACATCATCATTTCTCAAAAGTATGAAGGCACTGCTGTGTGCAAAAAACAACCAGCACCCTCTTTGAGTCGAGTCCGTCTGCATAAAGCGCTTCAACACCTGCGCTGAGATGTCAGAGACTATAAAGGCGATATATTTTAATGTTAATAAAACCTTATGCATTGGCTGCCTCCCATTTCTACCAAGTAATTAAAATATATAAACTTTATTTAAAACAACACCTTTACAGGGTGTTGTTACTTGACAATAGCCCTGTTTTACAGTTTTCTGTGTTGTTTCTGAATAGGGCTGAGGATGTAATACCCCAAGGTATTTAAAAAGTTTGCACCTAAAGATATTGAAATAAAAAGTTGTAGCAGTCAGAATAAGGGTCCCTGAGGAGTCATCATCCACATCCTGAGGGGTATAATGCAGTATGCTGCTTGATGATTGAACAGCTGTTAAGTTAGAGCATTGAGGGGTGGGAGCTGCTGTAAATGTGGTGGGTGATATTTGATTCCCTGTTGGTGGTCCTGACACAATTACGGAGACTGATAGCATCATTAGTTCCTAGGATATTTTGTGTAAAAACCATACCCTTTCCAGAAGGCTGCATCTTAGCCAAAGACTGATCTCTTATTTATATTGAAACATATTGGAATAACATTGATTATATCATTGCAGTGGCATCTGTGGAAGATATCAGGAAGCAGTTGAACAGTTCTTGAAGTTATGGGCTGAGTGTAAGAATGTAAGCCAGGACAGATCTGGTGGTGTGTTCTTGGAATGCAGTGTGTATTACCAACTCGGGGGAAAGGTCTTGGGTGCCCAAGGCTCATTGATGCACATGGGGAGTTAAGCCTGGCCTTTTTTAAGCACAAACTGCTTAAAGAGTTAATGCCAGCTCTGACAGAAAGGTGTCAGAACACACAGTCCATCAAGACTTGCTGCGTATGGAGTCCCTCACACATCAGTGAGCCTTGGGGACCCATGATGCTTGGACCATTTTGATAGGTAATAACCACTGCCTACTGGGAACATCTCACAAGACCTGCCACTGTGGAGATGCTTTGACCAAAACTATATAATGTGGCCTTAGTCTCTCCTTACTCATTTTTTACAGGTGAATAAACCCTTCATTATGTTAAACCATGTGTCAAAGAGATCAAGGAGAACATCTGGAAACAAACGTTGTCCTTCACACTCACTTACAACACATTAACTACTTTTAGAGGTAAAAAGCCCATTTACTTTCACTGTATTTGTGTTTTTGTATTTATTGTAGCTATATATAGTTTTAAACAGACGCCACACTTATTGAGAAGATCTATTATTTTGCGCTGATACATTTTTGGATCTCTGCAGCCTACCTGGAAGGATTTTGTTGATTGAAGGCAGACACACACACTGTGTCAGTACATCAACATCACACGCACACATTCATTTACACACTCACACCTACTGACACTTTTGAGTAGCCCGTCCACCTACCAATGTGTGTGTTTGGACTTTGGAAGGAAACCGGAGCACCTGGAGGAAACCCACGCAGACACAGGGAGAACACACCACACTCCTCACAGACAGTCACCCGGAGGAAACCCACACGGACACAGGGAGAACACACCACACTCCTCACAGACAGTCACCCGGAGGAAACCCACACGGACACAGGGAGAACACACCACACTCCTCACAGACAGTCACCCGGAGGAAACCCACACGGACACAGGGAGAACACACCACACTCCTCACAGACAGTCACCCAGAGGAAACCCACGCAGACACAGGGAGAAGGCACCACACTCCTCACAGACAGTCATCTGAAGGAAACCCACGCAGACACAGAGAGAACACACCACACTCCTCACAGACAGTCACCCGGAGGAAACGCACTCAGACACAGGGAGAACACACCACACTCCTCACAGACAGTCACCCGGAGGAAACACACTCAGACACAGGGAGAACACACCACACTCCTCACAGACAGTCACCCGGAGGAAACCCACGCAGACACAGGGAGAACACACCACACTCCTCACTCTGGACAGGGTCCTGAGGCCAGGATCTGTGTGTCCAAGGACTGCTGCACCAATGTGCCACACCGAAAAACATTTAAAGGTAAATCTCAATACATTAGAATATCATCAAAAAGATAATTTATTTCAGTAATTCAATTCAAACAGTGAAACTCATATAATCTAAAGATTCATTACAAACAGAGTGATCCATTTCAAGTGTTTTTTTTTTCTTTTAAACGTTGATGATTGTGGCTTACAGCCAATGAACACCCAAAAGTCATTATCTCAGAAAATGAGAATATTGTATAAAACGAGGTCAGGTGAGTTTGCTGGTCAAACAAGCACAGTGTTACTGTGGTCATTGAACCAGGTATTGGTGTTTTTGGCGGTGTGGACAGGTGCCAAGGCCTGCTGGAAAATAAAAACTCGTCAGCAGAGGGAAGCATGGAGTACTCTAAAATTTCCTGGTAGATGGCTGCACTGACTTTGGACTTGATATAACTGTTCCTTATTCTGTGTATATATATTTCACCAGAGTAGGGCTGGCTGCTGTTTGTTTTGGGAGTGGGCTTTGTGTGTGTTTTTGTGTATACCTAGGGAGTGAGGTAGGACATTGTCTTTTGTTTCCTTTTTGTTTCACTTAGGTAAGTTAGAGCTGTCCGAGGGTCAGTTAGGAGGGTGTTTGTTTGTTATTTTTATCGATATAAGGCCATCCTGAAGTTCACTTGTGTTTCCGATTGTGTCCCTTTTGTCCACATTCTCATCTCTGTTACAGTTGTTCATTTCCCACACATTAATCCTAACACACACCTCATTCTGTTACGGCTCAACGCTAGACTGGGTCATAACAGAATACAGTGGACCAACACCAGACTCAAGCAGCTTGGATTGTGTGCCTCTCCACTCTTCCTCCAGACTCTGGGACCTTTATTTCCAAATGAAATGCCAAACTGACTTTCATCTGAAAACAAGACTTTGGACGCTGATCCAGACTAAAGGACCATTTTAAAGGCTTAGGGAACCTTTGCAGGCGTTTTGTGATTATTCTAATGTTCTGAGATAATGACTTTCAGGTTTTCATTGGCTGTAAGCTGTAATTGTCAGGCATTAAAAGAAATAAACACTTGAAATAGAGCACTATGTTTGTTTCACTTTTTGAATTTAATTACTACAATAAATCAAACTTTTTGAGATGCACCAGAACATAAAGTTATAGTGTAAACAGGTCCTGGGTGGCTTTGAATTCTAAACAGAAGTCACGTTTCTTATGTTGTAAACTATTTTGTCTCTTAAAGAATTAATGCCTTTTCCTCTGACATTTTAATAAAAGGCGATTGTGTCACTCCTCCGGCCTGTATCTGGCGAGATATAATATTAATGTGATGTGAAACGTATAATAAAACTTAAAATAGAAAGAATAACATTTTATGTAGTTTAAGTGATGATTAATAACGCTCTACATGTTTTATAACATTTCTTTGGTGCACAATGCATGAAGTTATTAGTAAATAATAAGTGTGAGCACTGTAAGGAGTTCTTCTGGCTCATATTCATAGATAACACATATTTATGCTTTTCCGTATCTTTATTTAATCTTTTCATATAAAACATACAGTCACAAGACAACAAAATAAATATTGGCATGAATTAATAAATAATGGACAAATAAATAATCAATAAATAAGTTACACAATAAATAAATGAATACTTATATGTATGAAAACGTATGAAAAAAGATTAAATATATTATCAGTTTTTGCCCGATCTCGCTCATATCTGGAGCTAAAGGTTTGTCTGTAAACTACCTGTAGATTGTTGTAGTTGTGCGGTGAGTACAGCTCACTTACGAGTTTACATTGATTTAACCTGTTTTAACATAAAACAAATATGTCCGCTTCCCTATGTCCCTCCTGAGTGACATCATCAAGTGTGATATCATCAGGTAATGAAGCAGTCAATGAGACTTACAGAGGGAAAGTAGAACTTCACAGATAACTTAAGCCCAAATGAGATCATAAACACAAATAAATAAAAATAAAAAGTGGTCTAAAGCCAATAAGCTCTACAGCTTAATATCATAAATAATACCAGTATTTTCCAACATAAGGAATTTAATATCCCTCTAATTGGTCAGTGATGTGACTACTGGACTAGGCTCAAAACTTAGACACCTCTGCTAAATAGACAGGCACTGTTGATATTCTAAGTTAATATATGTTGACACAACACATTAGCAGTACATGACTATATAGCAAAGGTGTCTAAATTTAGAGCCTAGTTCTAATTCTAGTTCTGTCTAATTCAGGCTTAAGTAATCCAGCTTACTGAGGTAGGGATCCTATACAGAACCCTTCCCTTCTCCAGAATGCACCACACAAGTGGCGACATTAGGAGTACAGTCCACTAGAAAACATTTTAAATAACGGCACTTGGGTTTGTCCTCTTGATCCCCTCCATCTTTTGTCCAGCTCACAGGGAGAAGACGCCGAAGAAGGTCTTTCCGTTCTGGCCCTCCACCTGCGACAGGTTGGGGTTGTACTTCATTATGGTGTTGAGGCGGTCCCCTGCCTGCAGTTTGAAAACGGCCCCCACGTAGACAGCGCTGAACCAAGGCTGCTCGCTGTCCCCATCAACAGAAGGGCTCTTCTTGCAGGCCGACCTCACAGCGCTCAGCAGTGGCTTATTGTCGCTGTATGATTCTGACCAGCGTGAGACCATGTGACTGAGGTGGATTGGAGTCGCTTCTTCAGCATTTTCATCAGAACTGAAGCTGCAGCTGACCCTGTAGGACACTTGACTGTACACAAAGTACAGGCCGTCCCGAGGGATGTGGATCTCATTATTCTCCAACCTCAGGCCTCCCTCCTTAAATGACTGATCCTCATTGTCCTTCCACTCGACAGAGTCAGACATCTTTTCGTTGTAGCGACCTGTGAAGAGTTAAATTTCAGTCAGCATTGTAAGAAAATAATCTTCTGTAAGTCTTAGCCTGTTAGGGATGAGACGTTTATACCTAGAAAGTCTGAATAGGGTCATCAGGATACATTGGTTATTAAGACTACCTTGTGCTTGGTATAAAGTAGGACTGACATGTATAACAATGTATGAGACATTTATATCTTATAAAATTACCAGTTTCAATTTACAACAGTGAAGCCTAAGCTGTAATTTAATTTTTTAAATGTTCTTGAAATTTTGCTACTCGTCTTTATCTAGACCCTGCTGGATATAATACAGACACTGGATCATTACCTGATAAGTGAATGGCAGCTTTGGCACTGCTGGACACCTGCCTCAGTGTATGTCTGATATCTGGAGGAAGAAAGGGTAGGGTTTATTAGTTTCATGAATTTCAAGCTGGGAAAATTACATACGAATGTTTTGAAGAACTGAAAGAAATCTGGAACTAAACTCACCATCGGTTTCACCAGCTTTGTTTTCCATCTGTCAGAGGAACAAGAAAAGGAAGAAGAAAGGAGAAGCGGGTTATTTTTAATCCAACACAGAAAAAAAAGGTTATTGGTGATTTGAACTCATTCACATTTGTTAGTGTGATAACACACACTCATTCATGTCTCGTTTGGATATTTGGATAAAATTGTGATAAGATTTAATATGAACTCCAAATGCTGGACTGATTTGAAGCCATTCTTGGACCAACTTGGGACCAATTTTATGCAGAATTTGAGAAGATTTGAGACTAATTTTGCACGTATTTCTTTCCTGTTTCGCTCTGTTCATCATGAAACTATCACAGAAAAGCTAGCCAACATTACGAAAACAAATAAGTCAGTAACAGTAAGGTTTTAAAAGGTGAGACTCACTTTGTTGAAGGTAAAGAAGACAGCAGCAGCAGTACACAGAGTCACGGCCATGACCGCCATCAAAATCTTCCAGCTTCCTGACCATCCTGAAGATACCTTCTCCCTGGAGACCATCACCTGCGCCGGCTCCACATCCAAAACCACCTGCTTCTCGCTGCTCATGTTGGGAGAGTTTTGAAATTAGTCCTTGCTAGAAAAGTAGTCCGAGACTAAGCTTCTTCTCAGAGGTTTGTAGAGGTTGTTGAGTTTGAAGGTGGCTGAGGTTGTTAATAAACTCTCCTGATCTCTTCTGAGAGTTAAGCCTGCCTTGCTAAGAGGTGAGTGAGCGCTGCTTGAGGGTGGCTTGTGTCTGTGGGCCTGGAGGCAAGCTCTTTTTAAGCTCTGCTCGAGAGGGGAAACTCCACTGATGTCACACACAAAAGGATGTGAAGGAAGAAACCATGAAGTTTTCTATTTGTGAAAGCCCATCAGACACAGACTCCCACATGCACACACCCACGCACTCGCACAAGAACAACCAATAGTGCAATCATCTACAAGTCCTCGATGGCTACAACAAAGAAAACGCTTTTAAATGTATTTTGTTTGTTTGTTTTTAATGCATTGTATAAAACTCTCTTTAGCAACACTTATTTACATACTGTTAATCTCACATCACACTTTAGAAATTGTTGTTGGACTCTCCTTATATGATATGCCTTTTTTGTCCACACTCACTCTAAATGTTCAGAATTTAAGAAGTAACACCTTAGGACACTTTTCTAATCTTTCTTTTCATTTCTAATCTTTCTTAATCATTCTTAAAAATACATATTGTTTTTTGACATATGTTAAAATTTCCATGATAACATTCTTTACAGTGCAAAAAGACCTATAAATACACGATTATAAATATACATTTTTAAAAAGGTAATTATAAAGTCTGTAAATACATTTTATTTATTTAACTGAATTGGTATCTTCACAGAAAAGAATGCTGTGTTTCCCTGTGATGATTATCCAGATAGATGTATGTATCAGTATTGGAAGATACGTCATATGAAAATGGAAGGTACTGACATAGGCAGAAATTTTTCATGTAAAATAAGATTACATAGAATACAGATAGTATTCAATACTGTATCAACACATATTCCACCTGAACAGACAGAACATCAGTGCTCTGCATGTGTTATACTTTTAATGTGTACTATAATACTTTAATATTTTTATGTTGTGAATTTCAGAAGTACTGCTCTTCTATTTTAGAGCAGGGATGTCCAACATGGGTTCTGTAAGAAACAGAGCCTAAATAATGCGGCCTGTAGGAATCAGAGAACTATTTTTTTAATTTCTGAAAGTACTTTATTCCTTGTTTAATTGGAATTTAAGGATAAAGGAAGTTGTCCTCTTTTTATTTCCAAAGAGATTTTGGTTTTACTACATGTGATTTTTTTTTTTACTGATTCTGATTTATTTATAAAAGGCCAAATGTAAAAGTCAACGGGTTTTCCTCACCTTCACTGATATCTAGGTTTCATGTCCTAAGGGTTTTTCTGATGCTCCAATGCAACCCTTTCTTCCCTTTTCTCTTTCACTACACTGTACATTCTCCTTTCTCCTTTCCTTATTTTCTGTTTTATTTCTGGCTGTTTGTCACTGGAGGTACAGCATATTGTTTATGAGATTATCATTTTACACGCATTGTGTTTTTAGTGAGTAACACTTTATTTTTGAAGAATACTAAAGTACGCTAGTGTCCCTTTAAGCACACCGCAGTAGACCTCTGTTGGAAACATGATTAGACTTGTCAGTAGCCTTGACGAAAGCCTTTATCAAATGATGTAAACGTAAAACCTTTGTTAGAGCTAATGTGGGTTTCCCCATTGAAGTAATGAGCAAGTGTTCTTATTCACGTTATGTAGATTTCTGTGGCTTGTTGTCCTGTGTTAGTTTCAGATATCTACACCTGATACAAACACACTCAAGAAAAGAAGGCCAGGGAGTATACTAGGTTTCTGCCACTTTTTTCTCACTCTCAGTTTCCTTCCTTCACCTAAATATAGAATCCCATGTTAAAAGAACTGCTCCTCACTAGTGCACTGCCGTGGAGTGCAACTGTTTCTCTCCAGTTAAAAATACATCCCTTCTCATGGCACTTCTCACAGCAGTTGACAGCAGCGTTGCTAGCTTTGTGCTCGCGGGGCTAATTTCTATGTGCCTGCTTCAATTTCTATGTGCCCGTAGTGGCACACAGCTGTGAAATGTGTTTGTCACTAGTTAATGCGGAGGCTAATAAAAAAAAAAAGAAAAAGAAAAGATTTGAAATAAGGGTATTCACCCATAACAGGAAAAACAGCATTATTCTTAATGCACACAGTCATCATACGCACAAGCATTATTCATAGCCACAAATGTCCAGGATATGGCTTTTGCTGTCTGCAGTCTTTCCTCCGTCCCAATTTTTGCTCGAGCACTAAGATCTTCCTTGATATGTGCACTTTGATTACGTCTGATGACGTTATTTAAAGCAAATGTGGTGCGAGGGGTCCAGCGTTGAAAGAGTCATGGAACTGAGAATAGAATGTATGTCATTACGCTACAAAGACTATTGTTTATTAATTACATAGTAATATTCATCATAAACACAGCCATATTTAACAATAACAGTAATATTCAGCATACAACAAGACATACAGCCATATTTATCACACAGAAATATTCATTTCACAGCCTTGTTTATCATTTACATAGCAATATTTGTCATACACACAACCACATTCAGCATATACACTATAATATTCATTACACATGCAGCCAAATCTGTTGTATATACTGTAAAATTCATTGTACATTCAGACATATTTAACATATACACTAGAATTCACCCTACACACAGCCACATTCATCATACACAGCCATATTCATGATACTGTGTTTATTAGAATTGGTTGAATATGAAATAGGACTGCTCGATATTAATTAGAAACTGTGTGATTATCAGCGATATATCATTGAAAGTGAACTCTTTCACCCCTGAAGAGCCGTTAGAATAAACAGGCCATGGGACTCTGCCAACACAAGCACAGATAACAGCACAGAGTGATTAATGATAGTCACAGAGTGACTGCACTTCCTTGTATATGGTTTAAATAGCAGCACAGGAAATTATCATATGATGTAAGAGACAGCACCTCAGAGATTCCCACGTAAATCCTAACTCACTGATTAAAACACGTAATGCAACCCTCATGATATCACGAGGCCATTGTTTGATTTCAGACATGTATGTTCAACAAATGCTAGTGTACCAAAGTAGGTTTAAACATTATATGGGATTTCCTAAGCCATATGAAACCATATATAAAACTATATAATATACAATATATAATATATATATATATATATATATATATATATATATATATATATATATATAAGAAACAAGTATTATTGGTATTATTTATTGTATAGGAGTATTTTCAAATCTTTTTCTCAAAATGAATTTGGTTACAGGGGCGACATGGTGGCACAGCAGGTGAGGAGTGTGGTGTGTTCTCCCTGTGTCTGCGTGGGTTTCCTCCGGGTGACTGTCTGTGAGGAGTGTGGTGTGTTCTCCCTGTTTCTGCGTGGGTTTCCTCCGGGTGACTGTCTGTGAGGAGTGTGGTGTGTTCTCCCTGTGTCTCCGTGGGTTTCCTCCGTGTGACTGTCTGTGAGGAGTGTGGTGTGTTCTCCCTGTGTCTGCGTGGGTTTCCTCCGGGTGACTGTCTGTGAGGAGTGTGGTGTGTTCTCCCTGTGTCTGCGTGGGTTTCCTCCGGGTGACTGTCTGTAAGGAGTGTGGTGTGTTCTCCCTGTGTCCGTGTGGGTTTCCTGCGGGTGACTGTCTGTGAGGAGTGTGGTGTGTTCTCCCTGTGTCTGCGTGGGGTACTTCCGGGTCACTGTCTGTGAGGAGTGTGGTGTGTTCTCCCTGTGTCCGCGTGGGTTTCCTCCAGGTGACTGTCTGTGAGGAGTGTGGTGTGCTCTCCCTGTGTGTATGTGGGTTTCCTCCGGGTCACTGTTTGTGAGGCGTGTGGTGTGTTCCCCCTGTGTCCGCGTGGGTTTCCTCCGGGTGACTGTCTGTGAGGAGTGTTGTGTGTTCTCTCTGTGTCTGTGTGGGTTTCCTCCAGGTGCTCCAGTTTCCCGCCTTGCGCCCAATGATTCCAGGTAGACTCTGGAACCACCGCGACCCTGAACTGGATAAGCGTTACAGATAATGGATGGATGGAATTTGGTTACAAATAATTATTAATTTATATTTTGGACACATCAAATATTTCACTTTAGTGCTGTTAATCTAATAATCATTTAAACCATAACAAGTTGTAAAGGACTCCTATATTAAAAATTAATAACCTTGATAACATGGTTCTGAGGTGTAGACCTGTATTTGTTTGAGTACAGTATGTGTATTAAGCACTGACCATGTCCAAAAAAAACAGTTTTTTCTTCACAGAAAATCAAGCGCTATTTATTTTTCCTAGGGAGACAAAGAGCTTAGAACGGACTTTCCTTGTAGACAGTCTAGACCCAGTCTAGACAAAGATGACATGATCTCAGAGGTCTATAAGCTTCAGTGTTAGAAGTGTTTAGATTAAAGTGTTAAAATAAGAGATGAAATTGAATCAAATAAAAAGAAATGAATATATAATTAAAAAGGACAATATGAAAGAACCGCTGGTGATTTGACCGACCTTAACGAGCGAGGAAAAAAGCTGGAGAGCATGACGTGGAAGATGGAAGCTGAAATGACAGCACTGTTTCCACAGGGTTTCTGAGAGGTGAAGTTTACTGCAGTATCTGAAACTGGAACTGGGAAGCTCTGCCACAATTTAATGCAGGGACTGTGGCAGGCCTCTATTGTACTGTATTTACCTACAGATGACACCCTGCAGAGATAACATCAAAGAAAGACTTTACTTCTTTAGTTTTTTTTTTTTTTTTCCTGAGCAGATTTTCATCCACATCATGTGATACATTTAGGGCAACCGCACACAAGATTGTGAGTGTGACTTGTGGGCGGAAAGGGAGGTGTCAGTGTGAAAGAGATGTAGGTTTCAGTAGAAAACCATTGGTCTGAAAGTGGGGCATTTTAAAGTTGTACAGTGGACCTGCAATTCTCCTCAAGCGTGGGTGAACATTTGTAGTGTATTATAAGGGGCTACATGAGGGGCTTCCCCTACTATTTGTCATTATCTAACTCACATTTAGAGTTCTCTCTAAATTAAACCAGTTTGAAGGAAAATAAGTTCACTTTCAATCACAGAGTGGGAGTAATAATCTATTCTTAGAAACATTCGGCGTCTCCCTGGAAACGTGCATCCATGCACTGAAACTACAGATATCTACACAGGTTTAACCAAGAGAAATGCTGACATTTAACACCTTTTCTGCGGAAAACGAAACATTATTTTTCAGTTTAAGTCATAGCTTAAACTAAAGGAGATGCTGTAAACATCTGAATAAGAGTTAAGAGGGTTCTTAAGGCTTTTTAATATTCTTAAGAGTAAACTGAATATGGTGAAATATGTAGAGTTAAACATCACAAACATTACAATTTATTCCAAAATAAAGCTTAATGTAGAAGAACCCACCCCTGCAGGATATATTGAGGTAAAATAATAATATTAGTATTTATTTTTGGAAGACTCTCTAAACAACTTTTTTATTTTTATTAAACTTATTTTTATCAAAGGGGCGGCGCAGCAGGTAGTGTCACAGTCACACAGCTCCAGGGACCTTGTGGGTTCGAGTCCTGCTCCGGGTGACTGTCTGTGAGGAGTGTGGTGTGTTCTCCCTGTGTCTGCATGGGTTTCCTCTGGGTAACTGTCTGTGAGGAGTGTGGTGTGTTCTCCCCGTATTCGCGTGGGTTTCCTCTGTGTGACTGTCTGTGAGGAGCGTGGTGTGTTCTCGCTGTGACTGCGTGGGTTTCCTCCGGATGACTGTCTGTGACGAGTGTGGTGTGTTCTATCTGTGTCTGTGTGGGTTTCCTCCAGGTGACTGTCTGTGAGGAGCGTGGTGTGTTCTCCCTGTGTCTGCATGGGTTTCCTCTGGGTAACTGTCTGTGAGGAGTTTGGTGTGTTCTCCCCGTATTCACGTGGGTTTCCTCCGTGTGACTGTCTGTGAGGAGTGTGGTGTGTTCTCCCTGTGACTGTGTGGGTTTCCTCCGGATGACTGTCTGTGAGGAGTGTGGTGTGTTCTCCCTGTGACTGCGTGGGTTTCCTCCGGATGACTGTCTGTGACGAGTGTGGTGTGTTCTCTCTGTGTCTGTGTGGGTTTCCTCCGGGTGACTGTCTGTGAGGAGCGTGGTGTGTTCTCCCTGTGTCTGCGTGGGTTTCCTCCATGTGACTGTCTGTGAAGAGGGTGGTGTGTTCTCTTTGTGTCTGCGTGGGTTTCCTGAAGGACTGCCTACTGTAGCCCACACCTACTATATTATGAATTAATGAGGTAGTCTTATAAAAGTAAAAGTGCACTTTGTTTATAAAACAAATTAGTCTAAGCTAGCACTGAGCAAACCTGTAATAAAATAATTAAAATTAGTGTTCTCCTGCAAGTGTGTTGAGCTCTCTAGTGACATTGTTTTATAAAAGACGCAGTGGTGCTTCCCAGCCTTTTTCATTCCTTCCTCAATCTACTCTTTATTTGTTTATTGCAAATAATGCTGGATTATCACCTTATTACTCTCGGTTCCTTAATGATCCAGAGATCCGACTGAAGTGGCATATTTAAGCCAAATTTGGAATCACAAAGAGCAGAACAAGTGAAACCCGTTTTTGCCACCTCAGCACAAAGGAAAAATATTAGCGGCACGGGGAAGAGTGCACCCATGAGTCAGAGCATTCAGAAGTGGAATATATTGCTTCATAATCATAAATTAGATATTGATTTAAATAAATGAGTCCCTGAGACAAAAGCATAGGATTTTACACATAAAAAGAGCACAATATGCATCATCTGTAGCCTCCGTTTCCTAGAGCTCTAGCTTCTTATAAAGGTGAACAAATACAAGGAATTCATTTTAATATTCTGTACATAAATAATATTGACCTGTAAAGTCCCCAGAGAGTCCCACCTGTACTTTCACTGCAGTTCATTTATACGACAGTAACCTAAATGCTTAGTTGCACATATCAGTTTCCTTTCTCATTTCCTATTTATGACACCTTCAGTTCTAGTGAAATTCAAGTTTGTTTTGAAGTTTGTAAGATTAAAGATTGGACCCTTACATTATAAGATCAACCTGAGGACTTTTGTTAGTTCACTGTGAGAATCATCAGATTATCACTGTGTAAAAGCCAACGGGCATCATCTGTTTTTGTTGGGGTTTATTTGTGTGTGTGTGTGTGTCAGATTTCATATTTTTATATAATTTCCACACCAGAGATGTCTTTAAAATAACTGACCATTAGAAAATTTAAAAAATGACACGGAATAAAGCCATTTCATGAACTGACATTAAAGGTCAGGTGTGGCATTCTCATAAAGTGGCAGGTTTGGATTTCCTGGTTATATATATATGTGCAGAATTATAGGCTGTTTTTATTAGTTATGGCAGTTGTGTGTGTTACTCGGCTGACTGCTGTGTTTTTTATTCTTAAAGACCTTGTGTCTTTTATACAGTGACTGAGAGATCACAGTAACACACAGTAAACTCAGATTCTACTCAAAACTATTAATATTTTATTGTTTTCCATGTGGAAATTCAGAGAATGTTATCCTTCCTTCAAAATATTTAAGTGAAGATCAGGGACCACTGCTGAATTATAGAAAATGCACTTGGTTTTAAAGTCTTACCGGTGTCTGTTTTTGTGTCTGAGTTTGTAAACCTGCAGTATGTGGAGGATGCTCTCAGTTCTCTTTATGCCCTGGTGAAAACCTACAGTGACGCTAACCCTAAACAGACCGTCCTCTGTGTGTTTTTCCATGTGAGCTTTTTTTCCAGTGCCCAGTGCCCACTGATTCTGGGTTGGCTTCCTATCCACATTGATCAGGATTAATTAATTAATATATATCTGAATATCTCACTCTAATAAATTCAATGTAAATGTAGTATTTAGTGTTTAATACTAATTGTTTGGTTTAGTTTTATGTAGAATAAACTTTAATAACCTTATATATCATGTAGTTATATATCATGTAGTTGCATTAGAACTGAAGTTATGTTGACATGCTGTAGTGGAATTAATGCCCATATAAGGAATACCACGCCTAAGCTGGATTTCTCAATGACAAAAATGAATGGGATTTTCCAAAACTGCTGCGGCAGCCGATGGGACAAGTGCCGTGTCGGCTCACATGTGGGTTTATGTAGGTGTATAATTCATTATAATTCTTTCAATATAATTCTATTTAATCTTATTCCAGAGAATCAAGTGACATTCAACAGGAAATGTCCAATAGGAGGTCCAAAGTGTACATCACCTTCATTTCTGTCACTGAGAAGTTGAGCTTAGTCCTTATTCCTTATACGGGTGTGACACCAAATACAAAAGGATGATTTGACTTGACCTGACTTCTCTTCTATTCTTGGGGTCACCCACATAATGATAAATGAAAAAACAATCACAAGTGGAATTAAGAACCAATGGTTAATGACTAAAACGTGACTAAGCAGACAGTAGATTAATTTCTTCATATGAGTGTATACTGAACAAGGCCTACATCAAATATAATTTTACCTGAATATATCACAGTTCTGGTGACAACACTGACACCTGTATGACGTAATGTGTTCAGTTCTCAGTGATCAGAAAATATGAAAAGGGGCTTGGGTCATAAACGCAAAGGAAAATACAGTGGTATTTTACAGAGGTGAGAGAAGTGCAGACCTGTAAGAATTTGTATAATAATCATGATGACGCTAAAGTGCTGTGGACAGAGTGATGCCATGTGACCGGACACTTCCTCCCCTGTGGTCATTTTCATCATGGGATTGGTGACAGACCGAGTGATGTAACATGTGGTATTGCTGTTGGATTGTGTGATTGACAATGAGTGAGAGAGGAGGGGAATTCAGAGGTCCAACCAATCTAGGTCTACACTCAGTGTTGCTGTAGGGCTGCTACGAATTGCACAGGGCTCAAACTTCCGTTCTGAATTGCTACCTATAAAATAATATATGATCTCATTATAATTTATATAGATCTAAATATAAAGCAAAGCTTTGTTACACTGTGTAAAGCATTATAAATACACTGGTCTTTAAGGACGTGGAGCTGTCCAGAAGCTCTTACTGGGAAAAGATACTTTGTGACTGAAATTTCCTTAAGAATGTATTTTAATACAACATTCATCTCTTAACATTAAATATTCAGCTGTTCCATTTACCAGGCAAACCCACCTGTCTAAGGGGCTTGCCCAGCGATGCTCCTGACTCACTCACTCACACACACACATACCACACACACACACACACACACACACACACACATTCTGTCAATCTTGATTGTGATGTGAGTTGATGTGTAGGAGATAAATTGTGGAGGAGGTTTCTGTATTTACTTATTCCACTGAGAGATACTTCGGTAAACCCCACTCTGCCTTCCCTTCACCCAATACACACATCAATGTGCAGTTTTCAGGTCCAGGAAACCTTTCACAATTTGACTGTAGGCAATAAGCTGGTATTTGCTCATAAAAATAAAATAAAAATAATTTTTAAAAAAATACAGTGAAGGATCACTGGATTAGGAACATCTACCTTGTACCTCATTCATTTTATGAGCTCCACTGACCAAACAGGAGCATTTGAGTACTATAATTACAGACTGTAGTCCACCTGTTGCTCTTCATATTTTCCTATCTCCATTTCACTCTGCCCTTCAGAGTTCAGGACAACCACAGGGCCACCACAGAGCAGGTGGGATCTGGTGGTGGATCATTCTCAGTGCTGCAGTGACATTGACGTGGTGCTGATGCGAGTGGATCAGACACAGCAGTGCTGCGGGAGTTTTTAAACCCTGTGTCCACTCTCTGTCCACTCTGTGAGACACTCCTCCCTCGTTGGTCCACCTTGTAGATGTAAAGTCAGAGACAGTAGCTCATCTGTCGCTGCACAGTGTGTGTCGCTCGTCCTCTAGTCCTTCATCAGTGACACAGGACGCTGTCGGCTGGATGTTTTTGATTGGTGGACTATTCTCCAACACTGAGGACTTTAAAAACTCCAGCAGCACTGCTGTGTCTGATCCACTCTACACCAGCACAACACACAGTAACATATCACCACCACATCCGTGTCACGGCAGCGCGAACTTTCTTTTTCTGTAGAGCGTTAAAGCTCTGTAAGTTCTGAAGTAAAGGAAAGCATGACCCTTTTCCCAGTTGATGCTGTCTTGTCCTTCCTTGGACTACATTTGTTAGGTACTAACTAGGGCTGTGCCATATCGTATCGTTCGCAATAATATTGATATTATATCATTTTTACAATGTTTTTTTTAAAGTGATATTAGTGACATTCAGAGTTGTTTATATAACAATGTCACGTATGCAGAAAGTGGCGCTGTGGTCAAAGAGACGGTTCCCAAAACAGAAGTGAAGTCGTGTGGAGGTGGGGTGTGGTTTTAAAATATCAGATGTACAACAACCACGGTTATATGTAAGAAGTGAAAGAAGACTGTCACAACACAACGGAAACACAACTAATCTGTTTCAGCACTAGCAGAAGTTGGGTAAAAGGAATTTCAAAAACACTGCGAGGAACTGAACAGCCAACAATAGCTCTAACACGAGTGAACAGACCACGCCCACTCAAACCGCTTCACCGAATTCCAATAAATGACTTGGAATAGCATCTATTCTCTAACTGTTTTGTTGTTTTGTTGATAAAATTTGAGTATTTTTATATAAATATTTAAATTTGCTGGTTTTATGCATGCACTAACTTTTCTGCACATTATTTTTGTGGTAGGTTATTTGTTACATATTTTATTGTATACAAAAGTCTTGGTAAATTACTGCTTTTTATAAAATAATTACAGTTCCATTTCTACAAAAAACTAATATTCAACAATTATTTCCTTGCAATAGATTGAATAGTTCAAATGTTTTTTCAAATGTTTCCAGTGTTTTGTCATGTTTCCAAAAATATATTTTTGCAAAAATTCCCTGAAATATAATGATATTATTTTAAGGCCACATCGCCCACCTATAGGTACCAACCATTGGATAACAAAAACAAACCACCACACCTGCTAGTACCCAGTATCTAGTATCTAGTATCTGCTAGTATCTAGACTTCGGTTTAGCACCGCTGTCACGCTTTTGCCTTGTGTTCCTTTGTTTACCATGTGCTAATGGAGCAGACGGTTCTGTTTTTATTTTGTTTTAGTCTCCTTCCTTAGCTCCGCCTTAGCCCCACCTTGTCAGCGTTCCCACCTGTGTCTCCTATGTTGCCCAGCCCTCTTACCTCTCCCAGGTGTTCCTTGTCTTGTTTTGCCTGTATATATACCCCTTTGGTGTCAGTGCTCCCTTGTCTGGTATTGTGTGTAGATGTGTGTTTTCGTCTCTCAGTGGATTATTGATGTTTACTGCTGTTTTGTTTGTTCCTGTCTTAGTCCTGTTCTGTTTTATTAAATTGAGCTTGCAAACATTATAAATTAAATAAACAAATGTTCAAGATCAAAAAATACTGATTTCCTACATTTGTAAATTCAGTACATTTTAAAACAGTGGTGGTTTACAATATAATACGCTTCATATTTTACAAATCCAGTATTCCTGTGTTTTCCTTAAGTATTCAGACTGCAAATGACGTCATAAAAGTAAGCAGTACTTCATAACGTTTCGTCAAGTGAATGTTAACAGCAATAACATTTTTATCCACATGGGTCACTTATCTCCCCGTGATAGATAAATGAGAGAAGTGTTACTTTGAAGTGTGATAGAAGTCTGTGACTGTTCAGTCACGGCTCTGTTCATGCTCTACTGTTGGAGTCTGACTCACACACCTCTCTTTACCTTAAGGTGGGTCTGTAGGAGAAAAGTGACTTGAGATACACGCATACTCTACACCCTCTGAGTTTCCCTGTGTGTGTTTGTGTGTGTGTGTGTGTGTGTGTTGTCATTAGAGACGTATAACTATTTTATTCAGCCAGCGCCCGTCCTCTATCACAACATTTACACGAACTAATAAAAGTCTTCCTTTTACGCCTGGCTGGAAACAGTACCTTCCCTTTAACACCTCTACAGTCTCAGTCTCACTTTGAAAAACTACTGTTTGTGAAACTGTTGTCATAAGTTCCACAAAAATTGACAAATTAATTGACAGCTAAAGTCAGTTTGATAAATATGTGAATATCACTAAGGGCTGATTGTATGATTAAACACACAGCTTTTATCCATGAGTTGTTTTTGTGTATGAACTATGTGACATTCGGTAAAATGTGTTTTAATTCGTATGATGGGAGTCGACGCCTGATTACTCCCTCTTTCTAATAAGCTTCTTCTTGGATCTATAACTATCCTGACTAATTTGATGATGAGCCAGTTTGTGGCCTTCCAGGCAGCTACTTATGACAGCTATTTGGTTCCCAGACCATTTATGGATTTCCTTCCACTTAATAAATACATGCAAATACTCTGCTGAATATTCATATTATAGCTAGTATAACCAATAGGGCCTGAGTTAAACAACCACATGCAACAGCATGTTTTGCAGTTCTGCAGCATTACTGCAGAGACAGAATTGTGACTCTGTGGTTTCAGAGTTTTGAGTTCATTGGGATATTGCAACCACACGTGTCAATCATAACAACCAACATCTACAAACAGATACAACAATTTGTTGTTTACATTATCCTCAAATATTCCTTAAATTTTGTTGCCAAATTTTATAAAATATGGAATCTGACATTTAACTTAGAGTCTTTAGATCTGAACTCTACTAATTGCTATGATTGAATCACAAAGTCTACGTGAGAACATATTCATAAGCTTGTATTTATTCATCCATCTCTTGTGATCAGGCTCACAATTGGTCTGGAGCCTATCTGACATCACTGGGCATGAGGCAGGACTCACCCTGGAAAAAGGTGCAGGATCTTGTGAAGCATCAAAGACTCATTCCATCACGAGGACAATTTCGAACGTCCAGTCAAACTACTACCAACATGGGTTTAGGATTGTGGTAGAAAATTCAAACACCCTCCTGCTCTGTTGTCATTTCATGGTACATTTTGTGAAGTACTAAAATGGACGGTTTTCATTTAATTCAACAAAAATGTACTTAAAAATTAAATATAAAATTGAGGTTGAAAATGGCATTTGACAAGAATTTACTGATAACTAAATTCATTATAAAATCAAGCCACCAAAACCACAATCAAACCTCCTTGATGTGCATCAGTTAGTTCTGTTCTTGGGGATAAAACTGTATCTAAAAGTGTGAGTTTGGGTTTAGGCTTTTTATAAATGGTGATTTCTATGTAATTGATTGTGAACATAGCGTATTAATACTTTACTCAGACAACAGTTGGGGGTTACGTTCTGCTGAAGGGTACCTCAGCTATTGATTGAGGTAGGTGCTGTACTTTCACTCCCCTGGCCCCCAATTTTCCTGCTGGTCAAAGAGGTCAAACTGATGACATTCCAGTACTTTTCTTACTATTAGTCCACAGCTGTCCCCACGAAAACCAGTATTAGTACTGACTGGTGTTATTAATCACTAACTCAGAGTTATGGAGTTCCCCAAGGTTCAGTATTTGACCACCTGCTATTTTTGGAATAAGTAAAATTCCCTCAAGCTAGTCCTAAGAGATCACTGATTCTTATGTCATTGCTACAGGGGCAACAGCAGACTATTAACTTTTCTCCAGTTAGGAATTAATTAGCTCCTGTTTCTTTACATGTCTCAACGGGGTCCATCATTTCTGGACGACAAATCACAAATCACCTGGAGCTTAAACAGAACATCAGAGAATCCATTTATCTGTCAATCAAAACCTCCTCAAATGCTAGGACTTTTTCTTTACCTCTAGGGCTTTCTCAAACTCTTGTTGATCTGTGCTGTTTTTCCTACTGCAATTTATCTTCAATGACAATCAATCAAGATAGAAAGTATTGCTATCTGCTGCAGATTTCCTTTTTTGAATGCACAGCTTTTTCAGTTCATTGAGATCAGATTTTCTGCAATCAAAGCTTGTTTAAAAAATTGATACTCAGTGAGTAAAACAGGACTTTTTAATCAGTTGCAGCTACTATCAGTAACTTGTGTACTGTCCTTGCTTCTAGCAAGACTTTCGCATTATTCATGTGCTGACTATTAATTAAACAACATCATAATTTAGGGGAATCATTATTACTCAATGGGGTAATGTGCACAGTGCCAATTTTATCAGCAGAATCGTTTTTATCAGCTCATCACAAGATGCAAAATTTGTGATTACGAAAATAGTTTTTTCTCATAGAGGAAAGCAGGTCTGAAATGGAGTTCCGCTTATGGGCATTCTACAGAATGATATATGACCTCAGAGATCTACCGAGTGAACCCGCATGATGTGCAGTGGATTATGAGAAAGTTGGCTGTAGACGTCTGCTGAAAAATGCGCATGTATATATATATATATACATATATGTCAGGTCTGCTGTCTTCCTGTCTAGAATCTATCTGCAGTGTCAGTGTCTGAGTTTATTTTTTATCTGAAGTTTCTTCTAAAGGAATTTTATTACAGAGGAGTTGCCAAGCCAGCAATGTCACATCGTTGCCAAGATACTGACAGTGCCAGAGATAACAGAGTGAATATATGCTGTCTGGCCCTCAGTAAAAACACACTTCAGTTTAATGACAAAAACTAAATTGCACTGATGAAGAAACTGATTTCTTGCATTGTGTTGTAGTCACTGCTGTCACTCACCATTTTTATCAACCTACTGCAAAGCAATGCACAGGATTTTGAGATGTCCGGGCATTCTCAAATTAAACATGCCATAAGGGGTTCTTTGAAATGAAAAAAGAGGTTTTTTTTTTGTCAGTTTCTCAAATTATTCTTCTTCATATTATGAAACAGGCAGCACTGTGTCACAGCAGGTAGTGTCACAGTCACGCAGCTCCAGGGACCTGGAAGTTGTGGGTTCGAGCCCTGCTCCAGGTGACAGTCTGTGGAGGGTTTGGTGTGTTCTCTTCGTGTCCGCATGGGTTTCCTCTGGGTGCTCCGGTTTCCTCCCACTGCGACTTAAAGCTATCTGTAGGTGTGAGTGTGAGAGTGAATGTGTGAGTGTGTGTCACCCTGAAAAGGACTCGCGCCCCCTGCAGGGTGTGTTCACGCCTTGTGCCCAGAGACTCCGGCTAGGCTCCGGACTCACCACGAATCTGAATTGGATAAGTGCTTACAGACAATGAATGAATGAATGAATGAATGAATGAATGAATATTATGAAACAGTGGTTGTACTGAAAACTATGATCCTGGAGTTTTCAGTGATTCTGTTTTAAGTTTGTATTCTGTACTGATCTGAGATCAGGCCCAGTTTGTTTCATGTACTGACCTGAGATCAGGCCCATTTTGTGTTGGGTACTGACCTCAGATCATAAAAGGTTTCTATTCTGTACTGACCTGAGATCAGGCCCAGTCTGTATTTTGGACAGACCTCACATTATAAAAAGTTTCTATTCTGTACTGACCTGAGATCAGGCCCCGTTTGTTTTATGTACTGACCTGAGATCAGGCCCATTTTGTGTTGGGTACTGACCTCAGATCATAAAAAGTTTCTATTCTGTACTGACTTGAGATCAGACCCATTTTGTGTTGGGTTCTGACCTCAGATCATAAAAACTTTCTATTCTGCACTGACCTGAGATCAGGCCCAGTCTGTGTTTTGTACTGACCTCACATTATAAAAAGTTTCTATTCTGTACTGACCTGAGATCAGGCCCAGTCTGTGTTGGGTACTGACCTCAGATCATAAAAAGTTTCTATTCTGTACTGACATGATATCATGCCAAGTTTGTTTTATGTACTGACCTGAGATCAGGCCCATTTTGTGTTGGGTACTGAACTCAGATCATAATTGTACAAATGTCCAGTCATCATAAAATAAATATGTATTGCTACTTTTAGGTGTTAAAAAATGACTAATTGTTTTAAATAGTGTTTACTGCATTACATAACCAAACTGTTGGGCAGGGATTTTACATACCAGATCAGAGAGAGCATGTCCTTATTTATCCGTTTACACATCATGACAAATTTTCTGTTTGGTTTGGTGTTACTGCAACTCTTAAGAGTCACAGTTTCACAATTTCAGTAATGTGTTTCATGGTTTATGAAAATATGTAGAAGTGGTGAAATGTGACTAATTGCATCACAAGCAATTCTTGCAAAATAAATACCTTTAAAGTAAAGATTATTCAGTCAAACCCACATACACAGCAACTTAGTGTATATGCTAAAAATACAAGTAATATGTTATCAGTGCTTAACCCACCCACTTTTGTAGGGGAACATCCAATATTAACACACTGCACAAACAGACATGCATTTATTAGTTGGTTTTAAGAAATGTCACTAAAATAACATGTATCTCTTACAGCATTAAAACTGAAAAAGCTGCTGCTTTTTGTTGTTTTATTGAAATGTATTTAAACAATTATTTTGGGGTGGATTTTAGAATACATTATTCATAACTATATTCGTTATAGTATTCAAAACCTTACAAAACCGTACAACAAAATCAAAATGGAACATAATTCATTAAGTCAGACACCTCCTGTAATTGCTTAGTCAGAGTTGTATTTGGTCAAGTGCCAGGAACAACACACCCTATACATTACATTTTGTCCATTGCAGGACATTACATTTACCCAGTCACTGTGGGAGGAGCATCTGGAGAACACCCACACAGACACAGAGAGAACACAACAAACCCTCACAGTCCTTTGAATGAAGTAAAGGTTGAATGTTAATGTGATGCGTAGAAGGAGGCTGATAGCCAATCAGAATGTGACTGGCCAAAATGAGGCCAACTTAATGCACTAAAGACATTAGATGCTCTGTCCAGAATGGACAGTGAATAGAGAGTGTTTAAAAACTCCAGCAGCACTGCTGTGTCTAATCCACCACTCAAACAATACCAGCTTCGTGCAGGTCTTGTGGTGGTCCTGGCCATTGAAGAACAAGGTCAGAGTGGGTTTTTTGAAAGTATGCAGAGTGGACTACACTCTTGCAGAACTACAAAGTGCATCTGCGTGGTCAGTGGAGATGATAAAAACGAAAACGAATGTAGAAACAATAAGGTAATTTTAATGATATGGCTGAGCAAGGGACATATTTTATACCAGCAACACGAGTCCGTTAAGGCGTCAGGTGTGACGTCGTGCTGCGTCATTAGGAGGTCTGTAGAGTGCAGGAAGTGAAGATGGCGACCGCCTACGAGAGATTTAACCTGTGAGTTAGAGCTGAATTTACTCTCATTCATACAGGGACACTTTAATACAGCCTCTTGTTTCCTCCCCGCACCTTCTCCGCTGTCTGTCTCTGACTTGCGCTGTGTCTCGGGGCTGAATCAAGCCCTGTTTCCGCTCCGAGATTGTCCTGAGGCTGAAGTTGGCTTGTCATTTGAATTTTATGTTCCACCTTAAATGCTGCACTGTTTGTACAGTGTGTCATGTCACGAAGCTCCCTTTTCTCTAGCTATTTATTACAGCTTTCAGGTCCACCTTAACATGTACTGCAGTTAGGATTCTACTAAATGGCTGTGGTTGATTCCATATTGTCTAGCTTTATTTAAGAACTGTCCCATTCCACCTTAAATAATGTAGATTGTGTGTAGTTATGGTCTATGCAGTTTGTCCGTCGCCTGTGGCTGGATCTTTGTTTTCCAGCTTGTGACTGGAGTTGTTGTTTCCACCTTAAATGATGCAGCAGTTACAAAAAATGCCTTCGCGATAATCAGCTTTTTATTTGAATGACCTTTTCCACCTCAAATGCTTCATCTTTTAGCTTGTCCAAGGAACGTAGCTGGTTAGAAAACCACTGACTCATTGGAAGTCTTTTTCCACCTGTCTGAAACAGTTGCAGTTTTTACATGAAGCTGATGTCTCTCTGTTCATCAGCTTGTTATAGGAACTGTCATTTTCACCTTAAATGCTGCATAAATAATTATTATTGTTTACAAGGTTAAAACTGACTTGTTTTTGTCTGTTTTTTCGTTGAAAACTTGTGTTCCTTTTTAAATTGTGCTGCAGTTATAATCTGTACAGATTCAAGAGGCTGGAGTTAGCTTTTTATTCAAGTTTTGATTAAAATTTTACATTCCACCTTAAATAGTTTAGCAGTTATAGCTTGTCATGAGGTTAACTGTATGTTAAAATGCTCTGATTCTCCACAGCTCTGATTGTATGGCACAGATACATATCCATACCCAATATATCCAGCAAACCCCAAACACTGGAGCCCCTTACTGTGCTTATGAAACAGCTGATTGTTTTTAATAATGCTGTGTAGACCCCCAAACCCTCCGGGAGCCTGATCAGGATGAAGCAGTTGTGATGGTTCAATGGATTAATGAATGAATGAATAACCGATGAATGATAAATTCTTTTGTAATAGAGGTTTACATTGCAGGATTTAACTTGCTCTCCTCAGACTAATTTAAAGTGCCCATATCATGAAAAAGTGCGCTATCATGTCAACAAAACATGTGCATACATCTGCATACAGCAGTTAAAACCTTCCCGTTCACTTTGAAGTTACAAGGCCTGTTTCAGTCAGCTATTTTAATGATGAACAAATAGGGGAACCGATCTGATCATTTACATATATGAGTCCTATAGGCACAGTAACCAGAACAGCCTGTTTAGTTTTAAGGATTAGAATGGCCATGTAGAGATGCATTCTGACTATTTGGGACACACAAAGAGCACAAATGGACCTCAGGGGAGAAATACAATACAAGAAAATATAGGCTCTGTAGTTCTTACTGGGTAAGGCTCTTGCATTATAAAACATATTGATGGTGACTGCTCAAAGCTGCAAGGCTGCTGAGGCTGTAGGTTAAGGCAAAGTGGAGAATTATTGATCTAAACCCGATCTATTTCACAGTTGCTCAGGTAGAGGCTTCATGTTGTTTCAAGCCGTGTTGCAGTTGATGATGCCAAAAGAAAGACCATTACTACAAGGAGTTAATTTGGCAAATGCCTTTAACTGGAGATACAGATAAATTATTGCAGTGGGCCTGTGTTCATTCGCCTTATAGACCTGTAATATCGTGTAACCTTCCTCCTGTGTTAGCTTTCTGTTACCATCTCTCATGTTAATGGGTCGGTTTTGACCCGTCTCTTAAATCAGCCATAAGACCCCCTAAAACAATTAATTATCAACCAATTTGTTTCTTCCCTCTTGTTGACCTTGTTATTCTTCCTTATCCATGAAAGGATTGGGTTTAATTTTTCATTGTTGCAGACTGTAAACTGGAGATGTACACGCTACAAAACACCAACTCTAAACTGACTGGGCCTTACATGTCTGGACATGTCTGTCTTTCATTGTTTTGTGAAATAGACAAAGATAGAAGCCCCTAACTTAATCTCGAGTGGTTGTAGGAGGAGCCAGCTGTAGGCTGTTGGTGTATAGTGTGCTTATGAGTCCAGATTTGGCACTTGTTTTTTTTGTTTTCTGCTTTAAAATTATACCTGGGTCAAAATTGACCCTAACAGCAGAAAAGCCATAACTTTTAACAAGAGCATTTTATAATTTAGTAAGAGAAATGTATTTTTATTTTGTTTAAATAGAAGTTCCTGACTAAGTCAAAAATTATTGATGCAATAAACAAATTTATGGACTCCTTGTATGCATTTAAAACCTAAAAACGGATCGGTCAGGACCCTAACACAAGAGGAAGGTTAAACAGAGGCTCTTTGTGTGATTACATGACACTGAGTCATAATCTTGTAGAAAAGTACTAGGCCAAGACTGGTGTTCCAAAAAGCAAAGGATTGGCTTCATATTTATGGTGTAGCCTTGTGCTTGAAGGTAGAGGATATGCTTGCACTGCTTGTTGAGTGTTGCTTGTGGTCAAAAGCATGTTTAAGAGCACAGGAAATATGCTCTTCAGCACTTTAGAGAGGAAGACATACTTAACCAGATCTAGCCCCCCGTCACTGCAGTCAGTTTGAAGGAATATGTGGAAGTAAATCAGCAAAGCACTGCTCCAGTCTGTGTTTAAACATGTTTAACATGCCTTTGTCCCTTAGAGATATTGATTTAAAACCTCCATCTGAACTTGCTGAGTCATTCCACAAAGAGTTAATGAACAACCTCAAGAAAGAATGGTTGATAATACAAAAAAATCCAAACTCACACAATACACAGAACTTAAAGACATTATGACATCGATCGAAAAATAAATAATATTTAATGGGGAAATAAATAAATAAATAATGTGTAATGAGCTGACATACACTAATCTGATTGTTACTATGCAGTTAACACAGCTACTGTGCACTTCCACTGTTACTGCTGTTAGTTTGCAGGCCTAAAACACACAGAAAGTAGTACTGTGCACTAATTTATCACAATACTGATAACATACTCTCAAACAGCCCATTTGTGTCTCAGAATTTGTACAATGCCTTTTCAGTTGCAGCTCCTGTTGATTACAGCTGCCTTTGGTTCTGAGCAATCACTGCAGGCAATGCAAGGAAGTTTGGTTTTGCAAGCATTAGGTATAGAATGCAGAGATGTGTTGCAAGGGTTAATTAGCATGAAAATGAAAGGTTATCAGACATCTGTTCTGTGTATGTCTGGTAGACATAATATCTACCCGAATAATACATTCAGTTTAGTTAGAGATTAGTGTTTTACAGGAAACCGTTCTGGGTACTTTCTCATGTCAGATGCAGGATTTCCACATATTCTCTTTCCTTTCCATAGGCACGCAACCCCTGAAAAGTTCTACATTGAGGCCTGTGATGATGGCTCTAATGATGTGCTGGTCATTGACAGGGTCTCCACGGAGATGACCCTCACAGGTAGGTCCTGATTAGAGATAACTAGAAACATTCAGCTGATTATGTTTGTGAGGCAGAGCAGAGAAATGACTCAGTGAAAGAAAACAATGGCACATCTTTTTTTCTTTTAAAGGCATTAAGGACATCCCTCCATCTGGAGTGACCAGACCCATATGTGGGATCATGGGAACCGTTCGCCTCGTGGCAGGTATATCCCCCATGTTAATCCACAAAATATAACCTGGTTATTAAAGGAACACTACATATTTATAATCATACACAGGATAAGATGTAAAATATCCTATAGCAATCAGGTAATTTCACATAGGGCCCACGCCACTCTCTTCCTACCTGCAGCCACAAAATGTCTAAGATGTCTTAACAACTATAGTTACTCATTGACCCAAGCACACAGCCCAGGAAACCACCCACTCCATCACTAGCTCTTCACAGGGGTCGTCTGGCCGGCACGTACCCTCGTCTGTGTTTCGCTGAATTAAGTCCACAACACCTCCGGAATGCTCAAAAGTGAACTCAGGCATCCGAGATCCAACGCTCTCGAAGCCAGCTTTACAGTCTTACCTTACCCTTAACCATAAACAACAGTAAATGCGCACTGGCTTCCCTGGTGAATAAGGCTATACCAAGCCCTACTGGTACCGTTAATGCATTCTCAGTTGCCACCAGTTCCATGTGACCTTTATGTGCTACATCACCAACAACCACAAAAGCACCTCTACAGTGTATTTCCCCAAGAACACTGTTCTCTCCTTATCCACAACCACTGACTAGATCTTTCAGTTGTAATATTTGTATCATTTAAAATTACAGCTTCAAAATCACGATGATGATTGCTCACTGAGTATTTCACTCACTAGTTATGTCCCAACAATGAGCAAGATGTAAACTTGCATAGCACTCTTATCTCTAACCACACTGACTTGTTTTAGCGATAACCGTTAAAACACTGTTTGAATAGTTGTCTGCTGCTGGGTGGCTTCATAACAAACACAACACTTGTGGTAAAGGGGAAATGTATGTAATTAGACTAAATTAATACTGTTGGTGTTATCTTTTGCTGAAGACACATGTAGATATTGATTTGTTTGTGTCTATGCAGGAATGTACCTAATAGTGATCACCAGGAAGAGGAAAGTAGGCAATCTGTTTGGTCACACAGTGTGGAAGGCAGTGGAGTTTGATATGATCTCCTACAAGAAAACCATATTACACCTCACAGACAACCAGGTAACCAGGGAATTCAACCATCCATTTGCTTCCATCCTTGCTGATCCACAGCAGATGCTCTGACTGATGTTGAACGATTAATCATCTGTCTATTAAAATCACTGGTTTAGTGAATATAAAACAAAAATAGCTACTTTAAAGGAGAAGGAAATGACCTTCTTAACTTTCAGTGGATGTCAAAAATATTTTATTCCAAGTAATTTTGGAATATTTCTATCTGTACATTCATCATGAAAATTTTCACTCAACGTGAAGGAGGCCTGCTGTTATTCAAACTATTAGTCAGTGTTATTAGTCTCCAGCTCAGCAGATACAGAGTCTAAGTGTTTCGCTCTTGCGTAATCTGTAGTGGTTCCTGTTTGAGGCGTCTGGTTTGCTGAGCAGAGAAGTCAAGCGTTGTGTGAGGAAGATGAGTCGTCATACTACAGCAGCGGCACCATGCTCTCGTTGGAGCCCATCACAACTATCTCATTACAGTCCTGCAGACGCGCTGCATTATTTATCACAGCTGAAGCTTTAATTGAAAAGCAGTCTAAGGCAGCATCCTCCAATGTGTTGAGTGAAAGGGTGTTTCTCCCTCAGGAGCTGAAGCACTGAAAACTGGGGCCTGGCTCCAGACATACCAGCAAAACCAGAAGGGTCAGTTTTTAGGCATGAAAAAGGAGTGTTGATGTCTTTAGTGTGATGTTGTACTAATCCGTATACTGTGAATTCAGACCTCACAGCAAATGGAAATGATTCAGTGCATATGCTATTGATTCATGAGTGTTTATTTCAAATATTGTGAATATGGTCAAAGTAAAATATCAGATGCCTGATGTCATAACAACGTAAGTTGGAAGCAGCTGTGCTGTGTTTAAAAATCTACTGTCCAAAATTAGTTTGAATTGTAGAGTGAAGTGAGTTTTTGACTCTGTGGCACAACATTAAAATGTACATTTAGTTTGGGTTGTAAAGTGGAGTGAGTGAGGTTGTGTGTTGCATCTTTGTGTGCATCTGTCTGAATGCATGTGTGTTTTATCTCCTTTTATAGCCTTTTTTTTGCCTTTATGTACAAACAACCAACTTAAAAAAAACTATAAAATGCAATGAAACGCAAATTCTGTGAAATGTTGGCACAAAGTCAAAATTTAACAGAATATTTAAGATACGTTTGAATCTTAAAACAGTCGATTTCAAGCAAATTTCCATTGAAGTGGAGGCAAATATTGAGTTTTTAGAGTGACATATGCTTCCTCATATTTTGGGAGGTCCAGGCCTCATTCAACAGCATGGCTACATACACAGAAATTGTTTGTGCTTGCCTGAGAGGCCTGCAGTCCAGATTAGTCCACTGTGGCACATCATTAGAAGAAGAAACAGCCAATGGCAACCATGGACCACTTGCATCAATTTATCAATTGATATTCTCAGTTCCCAAACAAATAAACAGTGTGTTTTAAAAGTAAATTTGATATATCACAGTGGTAAACATGCCTCTGTCAAAACTTTTCAGGAGTGTGTTGCAGGCATTCAATCAAATACAATCAAGTTGTTTAGTGAATACATTGGAAATCTTTTCTTTGTGCTTTTATTGGATACAATAATCCACAAGAGAATTTACAAATCAAAGATTTATGTTTTTATAATGTTTTGCATTTTGTCTATAAGTCTGTGTCCATGTTTGTGTGTCTGTCTGTGTATGTATTACTGTATGACTGATGTATTTGTCTCGCTCTCTCTCTTGCTGTTGATCTCTTATTTTCACTGTCTTTTTCACTCTTTCTCACTGTGTCTCTGGTCTTTCAGAGTTAACTAGCTTAGAGCCAGATCCTCTTATCTCAGACAAAGGAGAGGTCCCCAGGGCCGGCTGCTGTTGGCCGGAGGAATGAACTGTCAGATACTGAATGCATGCACTGGTTCCACTCTGTTTGCCGTGAATTGATTTATTTTGGTGCAGGATTAGCATGTTGAGTGTTGTTTGATTAGATAACATTGTGTGAACAAATTACTCTCACCTTAACATAACCTTTTTATGCCCTGTACCTTTATTTATTTATTTATTTATCTTTTCTAACTGATCCTTCACATTAGTATGTTGTGTATTTGCTTGAAATGATGTGCACATTGTTGATCAACATTTGGGAAACCACCCTGACGACTATATTCATGTGGCAACTGAAATTCTGAGGCCATTGTAGGAGTGGGCGATATAATATCGTTAATGTTAATGCCGGTATGTTTTTTTTTTTTTTAATTTGATAAGACTTTTGCCATATCGCGATACAGCGCGAGCTTCTGACGTAGGCGCGTGCCCGTGACTTCAGCTCAAGCTAAAGCTGGGGGATATATCGATACATTCCATAGTATTTTTTACACGATTTTGAAAATGACCGTATTCATAATATCGAGTATGCCGAGGATACGCAGGTTTCCATCTGAGTACTTAAAACAGTATTTAAAACAGTTCACAAATGTCCTGTTCAGCTGTTTTTCTCTCACATCTACGCATGCGAGTGGACACGCATGAACACACACACCACGCGTCCTGCCATTGTTGTTGTATGACGCTGGAGCAGTTTTCAGCACATTTATCGCGCACACTCAGGTCTACCTCTCTGATAACTGTCAGTAAGTCAACAAAGGACAAAAATGAAACCAGTGGCGAAGCTTTAATTCCAAAAAAAACACCATGCCTTGTTTGAGACACGCTGCTCCCCCTCAGTCAGAGGGAGAGGCAGATACTCCACCGCTCACGAACAGAGAATTCGCCTCTCATTGGTCGTCGTTTTTATTTAGCCAATCAGCAGCCAGACTTAGCTGTCCATCATTAAGTGCAGCAGCCAATGGAGTCACAGTCCCGCCTGGAGGCGTTTGTTGGATTTGTGGCGACGCCGAGAGAAAATAAAAAAAACATTTTTAATAATGAATAAAAATCTTATTTTAGCACTGTGCGACACGGTGGTGCAGCAGGTTAGTGTCGCAGTCACACAGCTCCAGGGACCTGGAGGTTGTGGGTTAGATTCCCGCTCCGGGTGACTGTCTGTGTGAAGTTGGTGTTTTCTCCATGTGTCTGTGTGGGTTTCCTCTGGGTGACTGCCTGTGAGGAGTGTGGTGTGTTCTCTCTGTGTCTGCGTGGGTTTCCTCCGGGTGAATGTCTGTGTGGAGTTGGTGTTCTCTCTGTGTCTGTGTGAGTTTCCTCCGGGTGACTGTCAGTGAGGAGTGTGGTGTTTTCTCCCTGTGTCTGCGTGGGTTTCCTCCGGGTGCTCCGGTTTCCTCCCACAGTTCATAAACACACGTTGGTAGGTGGATTGGTGACTCAAAAGTGTGCGTGTGTGTGTGTCTGTGTTGCCCTGTGAAGGACTGGCGCCCCCTCCAGGGTGTATTCCTGCCTTGCGCCCAATGATTCCAGGTAGGCTCTGGACCCACCGCGACCCTGAACTGGATAAGGGTTACAGATAATGAATGAATGAATTTTAGCACGGTGTCTCAAAGAAACTACTATTAATTTTTCCCTCAACACACCTGTGATGGCAGTAAAACTGACTGACGTTTAGAATCAAAATAATTCTTTATACATAAAAGTCACATTAAATAATAAGATTAAAACTAATATTAAATTATAAATAGTAACTGTTTGTGAAGACAACATCTGTTTACTTTGTTATAAAAATAAATTAGCAGCAGCTTGGATGCAGGCAGTTTGTTTCTTAATGTGAGTTTACTTGAAAAGAGCACTCTGTAAAAGTACTAGATTTTCTAGGAAAATCTAAGTATCAGATCGGGACAGTATCGGGAGATGCTCAATATTTAAAGACTCCTATCGGGATCTGGACAAAAGCACTTGATAGGGACATCACTATTTCTTAGACATGCAGTTTGATAATTATCGTTAGACAATGCAGCATGTTCTTTTTGGTGTTAAAAATAAACACTAATAATTTGACTTTATATTTTGTTATGGTTTTCATAATATCGTCTCGTATATCGCCATTTTTTTAATCGGATATCGTATCGTGATATGAGTTTTTGGGTCATATCGCCCAGCCCTAGGCCATTGTATGTATGTTTCTTTATTACACTCATCTAAGTGTTCATAACCCCTCTGCTACCTCTCCACAGATGCAGGACAATAAGACATTCCTGTCGATGCTCAACAGTGTCATGAACACAGATGGCTTCTACTTCTGCACAGATTACGACCTGACACACACCCAGCAACGACTTGCCAACACTAGCCCGGACTTTCAGGAGATGAGCCTCCTTGAGAGGGTGAGAAACCAAGAGAGTAAGAGAACAAGAAGCAAAAATCTAGGCTTAGGGATGTTTAAGCTGCGATTTTTATTACTGCCCTTATCACCACTCTTATTTTAACACATTTTAATCATGGAAATGTAACTAAATAACAACGATGTGGAGAATTCTCTGTAGTTACCCTAGATCCACTGTCCTATCCGGACCTGGACCTGTAACTGATAAACTATTAAGAGCTGTTTCATTTTGACAGATTCGCTTCTAGTCATTCTGGTTCAGGTTTAGCGGTCCAGGAAACTCAAAGACTAATCGCATGCGTTTCTGCATGTCACACGTGAGGATACTCAGCCAATCAGATCTGCGCATTATGATGAGTGCTGTAACACAAATAATTAACACACACAGGGCAGGGCCCCAGTCACCTGTATCCTGGGCTCAGTAAAAATAGCCCACAGGATGTAATAAAAGCTTTTTTGGGACACTTTCGGGACGACAGTTTTGTGTGTGATAAAACCAGAAACTTTAATAAGAAGGGAACAATAACCATTTGAAATACTCATTACTCTGAATTCTGTTTACGGATAAAGTTCCATCCTCCAGCAATAAGAGCCAATCAGCTTGCTGGTTATGGAAAAGCAGTGAAGTCAACTGCAACTGTAAGACAAGTCGTTAGGGTCTTTATTTAAATTTCAGAATCATTGATTTATTTGTAAATGTTACTTGAAATGGGACTTTTATTCAGAGTATTTGTTATTTATAATGAATTAATGTTGTTGAAAAAAAATTGAAAGGGTAATTTGAAATTCTGTTTAACTAGATCAAACGTTGCTGTAACTACAAGGCTACTTCAGGATGTGGCACTGATCGTGATGCAAGATATACGTTCTACATTATGTTCCGGACGTTGGCTTGAGAAGGGTTTTCTCTAATTGGACTTTGATGAATTTTAATTGATTACGCCTGCTCTAGATGAAGGGTGTTTCTACGAAGACAGGGTGAAGATTTAAAGAAACTCAGACAGTGGTTTGATATCAAAGGCTTCTAGTGAAATTTACAGAGTAAGAATTGTTCACAGTGGAGCTGATAGGGACCAGATATCTGAAGAGATCAATCCTTCTGAAAAAAAAAAAAAAAACCCAAAAAAAACCCAGTCATGTTACAACAATAAACATTACAACACACAGAAACTCAGAGGTGCATTCAGCTTCACAGGAAAGAAAAGAAAACAGTGGAGCTACAAGCTTTGAAATACTGTGGTTTAGATGCTGTTTTATTTAAAATTTAAATGTGTGATGGTTATCAGGCGGGAAATGTGCTTCACAAAACCTCAAACAGTTCTTCAAGTTTATCTCTTCATGTTTTTATCTTCCTTTCCTGAGCACAAACAAACTGGTGAGCAGCCATCCCCAGCGCCCGGTCAACATTTAAGAGTTAGGTGCTTTGCACAAGGGGATTGAAGGAGAAGGACAGTGCTGTTCCTTTCCTCCCACTTCCCCCAGTATTCCTACATGGAAACTCAACCTGTGTCCCTCTGGTCCCTCTTCTCTAAGCCATAGGCCACAGGGACAGTATATTGTGGCAGTGTATTAAAGTAACTCCACTCAAGAGCATTTCTCCCCTTCTGTCAGCAGTTTACTGCTCTATAACTTCTAGTGTATCCAGTAGTAGTTCATCACCCTGACCCATTAACCTTTAACACCTCTATACATCAAGTGTTTTCTCTCATCTTTCTTTAAATCCCCTGCTTGATTTCTCTTTACGCATCTGTCTCTTACTCATCTTTCTTTCTTTTTTTCTTCTCTCCTTTGAATCACATCCCTTTTGGTTTTACCCATGATAACCCCCTCAGTATGTTGGATTGGTTTGATCAAACATCTGTTAAGTTCAACGGTTAAAAACACAAATTAGTCATGCGTTTTAGGTGAACAAACCATTCACTACACAACACAAAATACAGTGTGTTGCAGCACGCCATAGTTTTAAGTACCTTGATACATTAGCATGGTCATCAGATGCTGTACATCCGAAAGTATCCAGCCAGCCCTTCTAATTAATTAAACCATCTACATGCACCAATTGATTAAATGTGTACACACTGATTGATTATTCTTAATAGAAAAGCATTGGTCGATATGAGCCCAAGGTCAGCATGCTCAAAGCCAGGTACTGGCTAGAGAGGCCCTCGGCTCTGGGTTGTGAAGCAGTGGAACCATGTTCTCTGTAGTGATTGAGCTTTATTCTGTTCCAATGTGATGATGTGGAGATGTTTTTATGATCCAGAACTAACCATTTGACCCCAGAACCTGACCTTACTCATGAATCTTGTGAATGAATGCAAACAAAGGCCACCAGATATGTTTCAGTTTCTAGTGTAAAATCTTCTCAAAAGAGTAGAAGCTGTTACTGCCGCAAAATAAGGGACCTAATTAATTCCATAGATTTCAGAAGAAATTCAGTATAAGCAAGTGTCCATTAACGTTCGGACATGCACTGTTTGTGATGGGTAGGTTGCATTGGCTCTAAACATGATTCAGTCAGATTATAGAGCCAGGCCTATGTTATAAACCTTCTGAGGATGATATTGAACTCTTTGTCTTGTTCTCTTTACAGGCAGATCAGAGGTTTGTGTGGAATGGGTATCTTTTGAGGGATTTTGTTGCCCAACCTGAGGTACACACATTCACATCTGAATGTTTACATTAGATTAGACAAATACTCTCCACAGATACCATTATCATTTGTAATAACCTGTGTGTTTTCTCCAATTTAGCTTCAGAAATTTGCTTTCCCCATCATCCATGGCTGTATCCTTTATTTCCCTTATATATTTGATTTACTAGATTTAAGGAGAGCATCAGTCACTGACCTACCTAGCCCGCATACCTGTTCATTAAGGGGCAGTACTGAGACCTTAAACATGTTCCTCAGTCCCAGTTGTCAACACTGTGGATTGTGTGGTTGATCAGATTGGGTGATTATGTCAATTTGATACCATAAACAACATGAACTATATCACTGTAGTCTTTCCTGTGCATGTTGTCGGCATCATCAGGGCGTTAAAGAATACTCCTCTAACTGCTTGTTTAATAAAAGAGTTTGAGCCAGTGGTCTTTAAATGATAGAGATGTTAAAGGGTCATTTTGGGCAGAAATTTGAGTGTGGCCTGATCAACATTAATGTTAATTACGGTGCAGTTCTTGGCACGTCCATGATTGGTGAGGTAGAGTAGGTGAAAAAAAAAACATATAAAAGATCATGACATGTAGATTCCTTGGGAGGTTTTGAGAGCATTTCACTGCTAGTTGTACTGTGTATGACTATGTATGTGAAAATAAACTACTTTGATTTGATGTGAATAGTTGATTACATTTGTGTGACCCCTAATTCTTATCATGACAACTGTAAAGAAATTTGAGTCAGTACATTGCTATGCATACTTTTTTGTCTAAGTAACATTTTAACAGCTCATTCCATTAGTGTTAAATGTGGATGAGGTCCATCTCTGCCACGTCCGGATGTAGTTGGAGGGATCAGATCACAGTCTGATCACAAAGCATCTTGGGGTTGTTCACACTTGGCTTTTTATGTGGACAAGTGTAATCTGAACCTGATCCAATCACGATAAAAACACGTTAATGCCAGGTGGAACAGGCCCTTAGAGCTTCTTCAATTTATTTGTGATTAAAGGCTAAGCACCAGCTCTATGAAAGTGTCAAACAAATAAATACAGTGGAGTTTGAGTTCTTAACTTGTGTTTATTGATAGTCAGAAAACATGTTATTTCTTACTAATTCAAAGAATAAGGTTTAAAAGACCGTTGGTCCCCCCCCCCCCCCCCCCCCAACAGTGTTGGGAAACTCTAATAGGCGTCTTGCCTGTGACGTAGATGGTGGACAACAACTCTAGAAGCTGCACTTAATTTAATGCAAAATGACGAAAAGGTGTGTTGTTTTTGGCTGCAATCATTCAATGTACAGTGGGACATCTGTGAACAAATGGCCCAAAGATCCCAAAATATCCAGAAAATGGACTAAATTTGTCCACTTTAAACGGGCACTTTGGAAAGGACCCTCCGCTCACTCCGTTATCTGTAGCTCATTTCACTGGCGCTTTTCCAACAATATGGGCATGTAAGGACACCAACGAAAGGTGTTCAAGAGCCTCTGTAACATGGAGGTAAACAGGGTGAGGACACTCACTTCGCCTGTTTTAGTTGGTGTTAGTTAACGTTAGCTTGACTCGCTAAACTCGGTGGCTCAGATTATACTCGGCTACGTAGCTGCATTACGGAGGTTTATAGTGTCGGATGAATTCGAGTTCGACTTCGATCACATTTACAAGAATAACGGTACCTCTACATTTGAGTTTAGCTTATTGCTAGGCTATTGTCATGAATAATGTTGGTTATTTAGCTAGATACTGTCATAACAGTCAGTCATAACGGTGTTTTACCGTGACGTTGTTCAGCTGTTGTCCACCAGTGACGTCACGGTTGCGTTCAAGAATTTCCGTAGGGAGCTTGGGTTTTTCCGCAAATTTAATAAAATGGTCAGTTTTAAAGTGAATTAAGCTGCTATTTTCATTTTAGTTCATACTTATATATGTCAGTAACTACAATAATGTGGAATATTCATGAAGGTCCATTAAGTGGTGCTTAGCCTTTAAGAAATACAGCTATTGAGAACTGATAGTCAGGTTAAAGAACATTTGTTATGCCGGAAATTCATGAGAACATTATTGTCCCTGCTTAATTTACCACTGGCTGGGAAATAAGAATGTAATCAGTAGGAAAAATCAATGTGTTCTTTATTTTGATCGCTTCTTTGAAATAGTAAGTGTCTGTTCTGCTGGTGTGTTCTGTCTGTTTCAGTTTATTCAGCTTACAAGTAATATGAATCATTAAATGTGATCAAGTATATTGTAAGTGCATTTGCTGTATTGCCCACCCTTGGTCTTAGAGATTGTAAAAAGTCATACAGATACATCACTAATATACTACATTCACATTACTATAACCCCTTCATCTGTCATCAGTTCACTTTTACTTCTGCTCTGTTCTCTGTTGTGTCTCCGGTGTCGACCCGAGGAGGATGGGTTCCTCGTATGAGTCTTGGTTCCTTCCAAGGTTTCTTCCTCGTGTGCTGAGGGAGTTTTTCCTTGCCACTGTTGCCCCTGGCTCACTCAGCAGCTTTACAGAGATCTGGGTCTAAGCCTCCTTTGTGACGACTTTCCGTTGTGAAAAGCGCTTAATAAATACAATTTGATTGAAATCACTAGCACATAAACTGTGATGAATGTGTTGTACGAAGCCTTTACTTTATCAATAAGTTATTGCGATGAAGCCGTGCTGCATCAATGGGAAAATATTTGAGTGGATCCTCATCTCCAGGAGAAGCTGTTTCAGAGCTGGGGTTCGATACTACGTTCGAGGTAAACTGACATCTGTACTCACAAATATACGCTCACTCTGTGGTGGTGTTTAACGTGTCTTCTCTATTCTTCTCTTAGGAATTGACTCGGAAGGACATGCTGCTAACTTTGTTGAAACAGAACAGATTGTACAGTATAATAACTCCAGAGCCTCCTTTGTGCAGGTTAGTGAAACAGAATAATAATCAATGTCCTGAGGTTGCAGCACTTCTAAAATTGGGTTTTACATAATGTTACAGTTGCTGGTGAAAGTCTTGCGGCTACATGACACCTACATAAAGCTTTCATCACATCAGATATAATCCTATATAAACATCTATTATTCCTTATTCCTACAAGCGTCTATTTTTAACTGCCTTAGTTAGGTTCACGTTATGACAATCAATCATTTTTAAGGAGTAAGCCTTTAAATGTTACTAGAATTGCTTTACCTACAGCAAAAAACTCTTTAAAACTCTTTTATATGAGTTCCCTGGTTTTTATAAACAGTGGAGTAGAGATTCTGCTATTTTACTGTGGAGCTAAATTAAGAGGGGTATATATATTCATTTTTATTTCCAAAATTTTGTGGTTCTGAATGGAAGAAGCCCATTAATAAGCCTGAGGAAACATGTATTTTATCTTGTACGTTATTTGTACACCCAGAAAACTTTATATACTGTGTAGAGGCTGAGAAAGAGCTCATTAAGCTGCAAGAGCATTCACTATAATTTGTCACTGTACATGAAATTGGTTTAAATTCGCAGCCTGGTTTTAATAGTGTGTCCTCTCATTTAAGGTACTTTTTTTCCTCTGTCCTGTAACAGACCCGAGGCTCCATGCCTTTCTTCTGGTCTCAGAGGCCCAACCTGAAGTACAAGCCAAAGCCACAGATCAGCAGCACAACTAATCACGTAAGGTGTATACGTGAACACGTGTATTTGGGCATCATCCTCGTTTAGGAAGCACTGTTCCCTCCTTAGTTCCCACACGTTGTATTGTTTTTCCTTTCTGTGTCAAGCAGCATTTTGTCTGAATTCATTTTGTCTTAGTATCTTAAAATAATGATATAGTTTTGACCGATAAGTCTGTAGCATCTGTGTTAAATATACATACTGACCATTAGGGTCAGAGCAACTAGTCTTTCCAGACTCTTGTAAACTTGTAGGTGTCTATTTTGTATTGATTGTCAAGTACATGTTTGTTAAGCCGCTATCAGAGTCTTTCTTTTGTTGAGTGACAGCACCCTCCACTGGAGAAAGCTGTGCAATGCTTCCTAACTCACTCATTAATGTTAATGAATTCACTGTGAATCTAAAGTGCTTTTGTACTAAAGCTGATTTGCCAACAAAAATATGTTAATGCACAGTAATATTCATATTTATCTCTTTTAGCTGGATGGATTTCAAAGGCATTTTGACTCCCAAGTCCTCATTTATGGGAAGCAAGTGATTCTGAATCTGGTGAGTGTTGTTAGTTTCTGCAAAGCAAAAAATGTTTGTGTACAAAGTTTGGTATATTCATGTGGTCTATTGTTTTTGCTTTTTTAAGGTCAACCAGAAGGGTTCAGAGTTGCCCCTTGAGCAGGCATTTGCCAAATTAGTGAACAGCATGGAGAATGGGATGATCAAGTAAGGATTGATAAAAAGGTTGGTTAATGTATCAGTTGAACATGTGCCTGTAATGACGGCACATAACTAGCACCATATTCTGGTGCTCGATGTCCAGGATCTGACTTACTCCCTGTATTGGCAACTAATCCCTAATGATTACACACCTTGTATATATTATCTATAATGGTTGCTCTTTCTCATTAAAGGTATATAGCTTTTGACTTCCATAAAGAGTGCAGTAAGATGAGATGGCATCGCCTGCAGATTCTGGTGGAAGCTGTGGCAGAAATGCAAGATGAGTTTGGGTAGGTCTTTAACGTATTTCCTTACATTATGGGATGTTGTATATTAGTAATATTATGTGATGTGATGTATTTGATTGATGCCTCAAGATAGAAGCCATTAATCACACTGAGTAAGCAGACTTGCAAAATTACCTAGAGTAGATGTGAAGTCTGTTGTGTTATCACTAATTTGTCATATTATCACTATTATCTATGAGCTATATCATCAGTCATGCCAGTGCAATGACTGGGATCTGACTCACTACGAGCATTACAAGGGTGTTATCTCTCCCTATGCTGAAATGTAGGTGCTAATCCATGATTCCTCTATACCTACACACACACACACGATTCACTAAACACTTGTTCCTGTAGGTACTTCATGCTGAGCTCCGATGGCAGGGTGATATCAGAGCAGTCTGGAACGTTCCGCAGTAACTGTATGGACTGCCTGGACCGCACTAACGTTATTCAGAGTCTTTTAGCCAGGCGTTCGCTCCAGAGCCAGCTCCAGGTGAGAGCCAGAGGCATGATGTCATTACACACATCGCATCAAAACATCTAGAGGTGTTAAATACATTCGAAACACTTTGCTCTAGGTGTTGATGTGACACCTACTTAAGCCCTGCATAATGACTGAGATACGGCTACATGAATGTCTAAGGCTGATTCTAGCAAGCGTCAGATGTCACAACACTGACTGACACAGACTAAAGCTGCACTTATGAAATCTGAGTGTTGGAATAAGCCATAATAGATGTTTGTGCAGGAATTGTTATGAGAGGTTTATGTAGGTTTCCTGTAGCCTACGTATAGAAAACACGTATAGAAGAGTGTTTGCTTAAAACTGAATACACTTGATAATTTGATGTCTGACACTGTGACATACTGTTAACTATAAACAGTGAAAAGTGAAAGCAAGCACACATTTCACACTTCAGGACGGCTTCAAATGAGGTAGTGTCGCAGTGACACAACTCCAGGGGCCTGGAGGTTGTGGGTTTGATTCCCGCTCCGGGTGACTGTCTGTGAGGAGTGTGGTGTGTTCTCCCTGTGTCCGCGTGGGTTTCCTCCGGGTGACTGTCTGTGAGGAGTGTGGTGTGTTCTCCCTGTGTCTGCGTGGGTTTCCTCCGGGTGACTGTCTGTGAGGAGTGTGGTGTGTTCTCCCTGTGTCCGCGTGGGTTTCCTCCGGGTGACTGTCTGTGAGGAGTTTGGTGTGTTCTCCCTGTGTCCGCGTGGGTTTCCTCCGGGTGACTGTCTGTGAGGAGTTTGGTGTGTTCTCCCTGTGTCTGCGTGGGTTTCCTCCGGGTGACTGTCTGTGAGGAGTGTGGTATGTTCTCCCTGTGTCTGCGTGGGTTTCCTCCGGGTGACTGTCTGTTTGGAGTGTGGTGTGTTCTCCCTGTGTCTGCGTGGGTTTCATCCGGGTGACTGTCTGTGAAGAGTGTGGTGTGTTCTCCCTGTGTCTGCGTGGGTTTCCTCCGGGTGACTGTCTGTGAGGAGTGTGGTGTGTTCTCCCTGTGTCTGCGTGGGTTTCATCCGGGTGACTGTCTGTGAAGAGTGTGGTGTGTTCTCCCTGTGTCTGCGTGGGTTTCCTCCGGGTGACTGTCTGTGAGGAGTGTGGTGTGTTCTCCCTGTGTCTGCGTGGGTTTCCTCCGGGTGACTGTCTGTGAGGAGTGTGGTGTGTTCTCCCTGTGTCTGCGTGGGTTTCCTCCGGGTGACTGTCTGTGAGGAGTGTGGTGTGTTCTCCCTGTGTCTGCATGGGTTTCCTCCGGGTGACTGTCTGTGAGGAGTGTGGTGTGTTCTCCCTGTGTCTGTGTGGGTTTCCTCCGGGTGCTCCGGTTTCCTCCCACAGTCCAAAAACACACGTTGGTAGGTGGATTGGCGATTCAAAAGTGTGTGTGTGTGTGTGTGTGTGTGTTGCCCTGTGAAGGACTGGCGCCCCCTCCAGGGTGTGTTCCCGCCTTGCACCCAATGATTCCAGGTAAGCTCTGGACCCACCGCGACCCTGAACTGGATAAGGGTTACAGATAATAAATGTTTGAGGTGTGTGTGATGATTTGTCATGTATTTTGCAGAGTGATAATTGTTGGTTGCTTTCTGAGCCTCATATCCACAGTGCACAACTAAGGATAAAACTTTTCCCCAAATTAATTTTATAAAGACATTTAAATTCAATGTCTCTTTAAAGTTAGTTCTGCAGATATTTTCTCTTATTTCCGCACTGGATGTTTTATTGCTTTCTTTATGTTAAAATTTTAATGTAATACCATATCTTTTTTGCTGTCTGTGCACGTGTGTTGGATTAACACATTAATGATGTGTTTCATTTTAGAGAATGGGTGTCCTCCATGTTGGTCAGAAGATTGAGGAGCAGGCTGATTTTGAAAAGATTTATAAAAATGGTAAGCATCAAATCCATTAGAAGTCTATATAGACCTTAATACTCTGTATGCAGTGTGTGCTGTGGAAAATGAGCTGGATCACTGTAGACACTTCACCATAGTCTCTGGCTTTAGTTAAACTTGTCTTTTATTTATTTATTTATTTTTTTTTTTTTTTTTTTTCCTTGTCTTTTAGCCTGGGCTGACAATGCCAATGCATGCGCTAAACAGTACGCAGGCACAGGAGCCCTAAAGACTGACTTTACCAGGTAAGCACCACTGGCATATTCTCAGTGATGGATGTGGATATTCAAACACTCAAATTATGAGGATTTTTAATGGAAAATAAAATATGATACAGTCATTATATAAATTAATAAAGTGTGTATAATATCTATTATTAAGGACAATTTTAGCAGAGAGGACATTGTCTGAAACACAGAACTGTCAAAAAGCCCATTATGTACAAGTCAGTCGTTTTATCAGACGTCATATTTAAGCAGCCTTTTCAAGGAAGTCAATTAAATAGAATTTTTCAGTCTTAATGTGTTGACATTCAACTTTAATTATACTTTTCACTGTTGTCTGGGGCTCTGCTTTGGTTTTTCTAAAAAGGAAGGCTATGTTTTACACCTCCACAGTTCAGTCTGAGACACTTTTATTTTCATTTTCAGTTTATCATAAAAATAGAGCTTTATTTTTCTCCGGTCTCTCAAAAATGAAACAAAATATTAAGCGCTTTTTGTAGGGGAGAGTTTTGTTGCTCTTCTGGATTTAGGAAACCCCTGTGCATTTTATTTCCACGTAATTTTCAAATCCTCTCAGGAATAGGTCCTGAAACTTGAACATGATGCTTATAATTAAATTAAAAATAAATTCAAATAATGGATGATGCCACAGACTCTTTTCACATTATTACAGTGCTGTAAAACCCTAAAAATGTGGGCACACAAATTGTTGATATTTCATCAAGACCAATCCCATAATCATCTAGACAATATGTTCAGGATTAGAAAAGATTTGTCTCTTATTCTATTCCTCTGAACTTCTCCCTGTCAGGACTGGGAAGAGGACTCATTGGGGTCTGTTAATGGATGGCTGGAACTCCATGATCCGCTACTACAAGAACAACTTCTCTGACGGCTTCAGACAAGTACGTGTGAAGTATCAGTTTGTCATGTTTGTGTGTGTTGTGAGCAGGTTCGCGTTTCTGATTATTCACTGTTGAGATGAATGTATTTACTTTCAGTATGTAAATGTAGATGAGCCATAGATTAAGAGGGAATGATTTAGAGTAAGGCGGCACGGTGGTGCAGTAAGTAGTGTCACAGTCACACAGCTCCAGGGACCTGGAGGTTGTGGGTTCGATTCCCGCTCCGGGTGACTGTCTGTGAGGAGTGTGGTGTGTTCTCTCTGTGTCTGCGTGGGTTTCCTCCGGGTGCTCCGGTTTCCTCCCACAGTCCAAAAACACATGTTGGTAGGTGGATTGGCGACTCAAAAGTGTCCATAGTGAGTGAATGAATGAATGAGTGAATGTGTGTGTATGTCTGTGCTGCCCTGTGAAGGACTGGCGCCCCCTCCAGGGTGTATTCCCGCCTTGCGCCGAATGATTCCAGGTAGGCTCTGGACCCACCGCGACCCTGAACTGGATAAGGGTTACAGACAATGAATGAATGAATGAATGATTTAGAGAAGTATGAAAGGAACAGATAAAGTTTGTGGACAATGTAATGCAATGAAATGAAATAATGGCATTATTTGCATTTTCTTTGAAAAGTGATCTTTGTGAGGGTCCATACTGTATTTATGCTCTAACACTTGCCGTGACCTCTTAACAAAGCATTGTTGGTAATCACATTTCCCTGAGAAAGCTATTCCACAGTCTTTCCTTGAGATCCACCATGCTGAACTCTGTGAATCAGAACCAACATGCTTTGCCTCCTAGGACTCCATCGACCTCTTCCTCGGTAACTTCACTGTGGATGAAAGCGTAGAAGGGCTGACACCTCTTCGGGTGCAGAAGGACTGGAAATTCCTCACGGTCAGTCTATGATTCCTTTTTGTAGTTCTAATTTTACTACGGTACGTTGATCTGTGCTGCTAATTAGGCGTGGGCGATATGGCCCTAAAATCATATCACGATATTTCAGGGTATTTTGGCGATGACGATATACTTGACGATATGGCTACACACCTAAATATACTTTTGTTAATGTCAAGAACACACTACTGCAACAAAATAAATGTTATATTAATTATATACAATTAAATATATTTTATATAATAATAATAATAAATGGTTACATTTTACCTTACATTTTACAACAGTAACGTACCAAGATTCTGATTTTGTATAAAAAATAATGGAACATAAACCTACCACACAACCAAAGTGCAGAAAGTTTAGCGTATAAACAGCAAACGCAAACAATTATATAAAAAGTAACCTTAAAGCTTCAGATTAAATAACAAAACAAACACGTCAGTGTCAGTGGAGTTTATCTGCTGGGGTTAGAGCTCATTGGCTGTTAAACTATTCTCCGTGCATTTTTGATTTTCTACGTTATCACCCAGGTGATTCTGCTTGAGGTGGGGAAAGAGATTATTTATGCCCCCCTCCCCCCTTCTGTTGTTATAGGCTTTTTTAATTTCTTACATAATATCATGGTTTATAATTCACACGACTGAAGAGCCACTTTCCACCGTACTCCATAATTAATGGTATTATGGGTAACTACATGACGACGTTAAGAAAACAAGTCAGAATATCACGATTATCGGGATATTATTTGTTTAGCGTATTAAAAATTATGGCACAGTCGTACTGTTGATAGCTTACACAGCTTAACCCCAGTTCAGGTTTATAAGTGCATAACTGCGTCTTAAATGATAGACCTTTAAAGGAGTAATCATTTTCTTCAATGATTCTTTTTCACATTATAATACAGGAATTGTACTACCACCAAGTGCCCTGAATGTGTAAGCGTTTTTGTATTAAACCAATTTTAAATATGGCCTCCCCCATATAGGGCACCCACTCAGTGATAAATAAACATTTTTCATAATTCAGCAAATGCAAAACAATATGATTCTTCAAATCGTCAGGAAAACAATGTAATATAATACAGTGGAACCTCTACCTATGAACTTGATTCGTTCCGTGACCCAGTTCGTAGGTAGAAAAGTTTGTTTCCCGAGTCAATTTTCTCCATTTAAAATAATGGAAAAGCAATTAATGTGTTCCGGCCCCCACCCTGAAAGTCACCTGATATATGTTTACAACACTCTCAAATTAGTAAAAAAAAATACATGTAGCGTTACTAAAAATAAAAAAGAAATACAGTGGTAACAGTAATAAAAAGAAGTAATAAAGTTTTAAGTGGTTACACATCGCTACCTTGAAGACGTGACGACTGGCTGGAGGAGTAACACAGGCACTGGTTGTATGACGGGAGGTGGGGGGGGGTGGAATAACGGAGAGTAGGTGGTGAATGTGGGGAGTCGAAGCGTAGATACGGCTTAACTTAGCACGAATTTCGATGTCTGCTATTTACACAAATGCTGAATTGCTAAAGCTACAACTTGCTAATCTTAAAAGCTCACTCAAGCCTGGGCGCTGGGAGACTCGCCTATTGGGGTCAGTGGCCACTTCCAGCTGCCGGCTGGAAAAATATTCAAATACCCGGTTCGTATCTTGGAAAGTTCGTTCGTATAGGCGTTCGTTAGTAGAGGTTCCACTGTATATAATAACTGTTGCTGGTAAAAACATCACATTTCTCCTTTTCACCAGAGGATAATGACTGAAATGGTTTATTCCTTCTGTTCTTCTAGCTTCCCATCATTATGTTGGTAGCCTTCTCCATGTGCATCATCTGCCTTCTTATGGCTGGTAAGAAAAATAAATTTGCAGTTTGCCACCACTTCCTCTTGCTGCTTCCTCCACAGACTCTAAATTAAACATTTCACTTTTAGACACTAAACACCTGCCTCACATTTGAATTTGGTTCTTCCTTAACCACAGTTATGGATTTCTCGTTTTGTTTTTTTAACTAATTTCTGATCTAGCTTCTACCAAAAATGATTGGTTAGACTCCCATTGGGTTTTCCGTTCCATTGTTTGCATTGCTATAATTCTATTATTGTTTATTTGGTGCTGACCAGAATGTGGACCTGTTCCCCTTTTTAAATTTTGGTTGCTCTCATTGTTTGTTCCTCTTACTCTTTGGCAGTTTCTCTTTTTGACTATTGGTTCCTCTCATGATCCTCTAATGATGCTAACATGTCATTGAAAGCTTTTATGTTGTATTTCATTGCTATTTAATGCCACATAAGTGCTTTGAAGGTAAGGCAGTTTGCCATGTGCTGATTGGTGGCTATAAGCTTCCATCACCTGTTAGCTTCATTAGATTTGCAGGTCTAGTGCAACAATAAAGCAGCACACTTTAGACACTAGACAAGTTTACTTGAGCTTTCTTTCTCACTCTCATTCTCTCGTTCTTTCTTTCTCAGGCGATACCTGGACAGAGACATTAGCGTATGTGTTGTTCTGGGGCACAGCTAGTGCCCTGACGGCGGCGGTCATCCTCTTCAACGGAAAGGAGTTTGTGGATGCTCCAAAGCTGGTGCAGAAGGAGAAAATGGATTGATTGTGTGTGTGTGGAAAGCAGCTCAGTCCTGCAGCCCTGCACTCCTCTTCTCTCTCTCCTGTCTCCTCCTCCTCTTCCTCCTCCCAGCTGCATCCAGCTCGGAGTCTGTACTGATCTGCTCTCCACACTGTCTTTCTCAGAATGTAGACAACCGCCTTCCAGCAGAAGCTCTCTTCGTGCGGGTTTGACTATCCCACCCTCCTCCTGTGTACAGACGTGTGCGAAGGTTTGAGTCGAGTCCTGGTCGAATTAACGGTTTGATTTTCTAATCACGTTTTAATGCATAATTTTAGTTTGTTTAAATCAACAAATGGAGGGGAACATCAGACATAAAATGGGGCCTCTGCACAAGTTATGGCACAATAATGTTATGATTAAGTTTTCCCATTTATTTAAATCAGAATTATGCATTATAATGTGCAGGAAAATGCAGTTTTAAAATTTAAAGGATGTGTATAATATTTTTCAAAACTTAATTTGATTGGTTTTTGCACAAAATGGTGTACGCAGTCTCTCTCTCCTGCACTGGAGGAAGTCCCTTCTGAAACAAGTGAAACAGTGACCAACCACAAGGAAAAAAGGCACATACGTCACGGAACTCTTACATATGCACTACAGCAGAGTCGTCAAGTGAGTGTGCGCTTCAGTAGAGTTGTCGAGTGTGCACTAGAGTAGTACTTTTCCAGTAAAATCATTTTGGACATTTTGAAAAGTCGCAGAGTAGATTTCCAGAGCAATATTGTTGTTACCAAAGTTATTTTGGATGGCATTCTGCTGCCTAGATGTGTAAATGCTGGTCTGATCCTTCTGGAACGAATGCTTTTCATAGAAGCGTTGTGGTCGTCGTACGTGCTGAGTTTCACTCATATCAGGAGGGATTCTGATTTTATGCACTCTATCGGATTGGAGACAATAGTGTACCATTTCTTCCTTGGTCTGTATTGATTCCTGGATCTGTTTTGTTAGCTGCTCTCACTCTCTATTAGTTCTGTACTGTACGTTCTCTTGTAGTTAGCATCTTATTTGACCATGTTTGTAGGTTGGAGTTCTCACGGGTTTGAGGAATGGTTCACGTAAAAAAATAAATAAATAAATAACATTTACAAAAATTTTCCTATATTTCACAAACATAGTTGAGTTGCTTTCAAAGTGTGCTTCTTTAGTTTTGTACTCAGTACAAGCATAATGTACACCGATCAACCTGAACATGTCTTTTTTTTTCTAAGCTCACTGTCTATTCTGAGTTCCGTTGACCATACAGGAGCTCTTTTGAATTTTTAGAATTTTTAAACACTGTCCGCTCTGTCCAAAAAACACACGTTGGAAGGTGGATTAGCGACTCAAAAGTGTTCGTAGGTGTGTGTGTGTGTTGCCCTGTGAAGGACTGGCGCCCCCTCCAGGGTGTATTCCCGCCTTGTGCCCAATGATTCCAGGTAGGCTCTGGACCCACCGCGACCCTGAACTGGATAAGGGTTACAGGCAATGAATGAATGAATGTCCACTCTGTGAGACACCTTGTAGATGTAAAGTCAGAGACAGTAGCTCTGATCTGTAGCTGCACAGTGTGTGTTGGTCACCCTCTAGTCCTTCATCAGTGACACAGGAAGCTGTCGGCTGGTTATTTTTGGTCGGTGGACTATTCTCAGTTCAACAGGGACACAGCTGGGTTTAAAAAGTCCAGCAGTCACTGCTGTGTCTGATCCACTCGTACCAGCACAACACACACTAACACACCATCACCACATTTCTCTGGGGTTCCTGACCTTTGAAGAGCAGGATGACAGTATACAGAGCAACAGATGGACTCCAGCTTGTAGTTGTAGAGCTATAAACTGCTCCTGTGTGGTCAGTGGAGCTGGGGGAATGGGCAGTGAGTGTAGAAACAAGGAGGTGGTCATACTGTTATGGTTGATCAGTGTATATAAGAAGTAGTTACAGTCAGTGGCTAAACGCTTTTGGCTGCTTTGATGTCTGTTAGATCATTCTTGCATCTCAAGTGCAGATATAAAGATGTGATGTCTGGTATAAATAGTTTGTTCTGATCCATTCCTTTTTGAGTTTCTGCTGTGGAGGGGCAGAGGTTTTTACGCACTGTTTGGGTAATGGTTTACGCAGATTCCTTTTGTCAGCACTTTACTAATGATTTCCATTCGTGGACCACAACACTAAAAGATTCCAGGAGCACACCCCCTTAGTTGATAGTTTTTTGTGGTTGCAGTGTTGTTCTTCTCTTGCCTGTAGGACACTGAGAGCAGATTTGCACTTCACATGATATAAATGAGCGGCGTTGAAGTTTAACTATGTATCATGTTACATTTTTCTCGTCCTTTTCCGTAATTCAGTGACACAGGAAAAGCAGTGTCCAGTAATCTAAGTTTGAATGATCCCTTGAGGGGCAGTGATTCAGAAACGATGTCTGTTGAGGTGTTATTGGGCGTCTTAAAATTGAATATGAAGGAATATTTTAAACATCTGAAGCTGGGGGTCGTCTTGTGTTTTCCCGTGTTTTTCTTAAAATAATGAAAGGCAGTAAAGTGCACCCACAGCTACAAGGATGCTCCAATTTAATAACACTGACATTTTAAAAATAAATAAATAAATGTCCCACTCTGAACACATTCTCTGCTAGAAAACTGCACAGTGATGAAGCTGATTGCCACTGGGCAGATCCGTGTGCTGGTGGCACAGCTGCTTTATTCAAGCTGATCTCAGACAGTGTGAAACATGGAAAATATACATCTGTTATCAATATCGCATTGTAATTATGTACTGTATAGTGTACAATAACACAATGGGCACCTGAGATTTGTACTGGGTTAAAGGGGAACTCCACACAGTCTTCAGAGTTTCTACTTAATTAAATAAATACATGGTAATCCCAAGTCTTTCTGGATTCATATGTGAACGGCTGTTCAAAGTGGTGGCGGTGGGAACCAGGCGTTTGAAGTTATTACATTAAATGTTTATGAATATGAACATTATCGTTTTGGTAGTGGATTTGAGCATGGATTAGATCTATTTAAATACATTGATTGTTAACTATGAGCAGCATTTAATAGAAATGTGTAGTTCACTGCTGGCTGTGAATAGTACATTTACTGTTTGAAACTGCGATGTCATAGCCTCTGATTGTTATCACCACCACTTTAAATTTCATCAATTTTATCTCTCTCTCTCTCTCTCTCTCTCTCTCTTGCTCTCTCTCTCGCTCTCTCTCGCTCTCTCCTTCCCTCCCCCTCAACCAAACACTCCGAGTCACTGGAGTATAACACGTTTTGAAATGACTGTGGAGCTCCCCTTTGGCCAAAGGGAGCAAGGCTTCCCTAATCGACTAGTTTCTTACGTTTCTGAACGGCAGCTGGTGTGGACTCTTCTCAGAGCAGTGAGGATGAACGTAGTGGAAGATGGCAACATGTTACAACTTGACCCGTTGTCCTGAAAGTGAACTTTAGAGAGGTTGTGTGTGCCTCAACTTTGTAATAAAGTGTTAGGTTGTGTGTATGTGTGTGTAATCTAGACTCAACACACCTCCATGGTTCAGTCCTCGCCTCCTGTTCAAAACCACACAATGCTGATCAATCTGAACACAAAAGGCACAGTCGTTAACTCCCATCTAAGGCATAATTTATAAATATGAAGTGTTTCTGTGGTTCATAAATGAAGTCGTCATAAATCTGTCTTAACGATTTTTATTCCTTGAACTTCGGAAAGAAAAAGGACATTTATATTTATACGGTTTTACCTTTCCCAATAATAACTGCTCGGTGTGGTGTCGGTGAAGTCGCCCTTTCATACTGAAGTTCTCTCATTGTTTTTGGATTTGTGTGGATTGTTCCACAGCAGTGTAACGAGGACAACTATTCTGCTGTACTTTGTGTTAATCTTTTACCCTTCTTTTCGAAGTGTGCAAAAAATTACAATAAATTAAAAGAATTAATTGCTTGTTCGTTCCTTTATTTATTCCCAAACTACTAATGGAGCAGACACAGCAGTGCTGCTAGAGTTTTAAAAGCCCTCTGTGTCTGCTGAACTGAGAACAGTCCACCAACTGTGCAGGAACAGATGAGCTATATACACTAACAGATATCCCACAGATCACCCATAATGTGTCTGAAACCATTCAGTTCTCTATAATAGTGAACTATGTAGTGAATAGTATAGGGAATAGTGAATAGGGAGCCATTAAGCACCGCTGTGTGTGATCCGCTCAGACCAGCACAACACACACTCCCTTGTTCTAAGAATCTAAGTGGTTTCTTTTGTGCCTATTCCCTTTTCTCAGTGCGGGCTTCTTTCTAGCTGAACGTCATTTAAACCCATTGTGTGGAGTTGTCTTCCCACAGTGGAAAGATGGCTGTGAAAGTGGAGGTTTGTTTCTTTCAAAGAAAAAAGAGCTGTTTGTCTGACATGGACATATTTGGTGGGATACATGGTCTTGTGTGGCCTTTAGGGGTCCTGTTTCCTCTTTTAATAACTTGTTAAACTTTTAAACAGCTTCAAATAAACTCCAGCTGATGCAGAAAGCCGTAGCTAAATTATATTGTGTTGGTTCTGTCCTTGGTTATAATTGTGTTCTTTATTTAAACTCATCCACTCTCTCTCACTTTACTGACCTATTTACCTGTTCATACATGTCCTCATAGTCTTCATACAGCGAATCCTCATTACCTTTAAAGAGGCATTAGTAATCTGAACATTTCTGCCCTTTGAATAGACCCTGTATTCTGTTTTGTATGTTTATTATTCATTTGTTCATTCTCTTATCTCTCATGGCTCTTGTTGAGCCATCAACAAAACAGGAAGACAGGTTCCTGTTTTGAGTCTTGGTTCCTCTCCAGTGTTTCTTCCTCTTGCTCTGAGCAGCTTTTCTGTACAGATTTCTGAACAGCTGCAAATGCCTGGGTAGACATTTGGCAAGTCTGGATTCACTGGACACTGGATTATCCACTATTCTGGAAAAATTAAATGTCCATTTTTGCAAGCATCCACAGGATATAAAAAATCCCTGCTTCCCCAAAAAGTCCAAGTTAAGATTCTATAAAAATATTTCACTTTTAAAAGAGGATTCTGAAAGACTTTGCAACTCTGGGGGTGTAATTATGCAGAAATAATTAAAGTTCTAAGGGGAATTCTAAAAACGTTCCTTGTAATTTTTTTTTAAACGTCTTTCAAGTATCAGCCTACCACGAGGAAATTTCAAATAAAGGTTTTAAAAACAAATGAGTTTTCAGTTTTTTTAGCTTTATTTAATTGGAAAATACACAAAATATTTCCTATGTTGTCACTGACTAACTTGATTTTTCATTCGTTGTCTGTAAGCGAACTGTCTGTATCCAGTTCAGGGTTACAGTGGGGCACCAGTCCTTAAAAACATGACACCCACTCACACTTAAGGACACTTTTGAGTCACCAATCCAACTACCAATGTGTGTTTTTGGACTGTGGGAGGAAACCCACACAGACACGGGGAGAACACACCACACTCCTCACAGACAGTCACCCGGAGGAAACCCACACAGACACAGAGAGAACACACCACACTCCTCACAGACAGTCACCCGGAGGAAACCCACACAGACACAGAGAGAACACACCACACTCCTCACAGACAGTCACCCGGAGGAAACCCACGCAGACACAGAGAGAACACACCACACTCCTCACAGACAGTCACCTGGAGGAAACCCACGCAGACACAGGGAGAACACACCACACTCCTCACAGACAGTCACCCGGAGGAAACCCACACAGACACAGAGAGAACACACCACACTCCTCACAGACAGTCACCTGGAGGAAACCCACGCAGACACAGGGAGAACACACCACACTCCTCACAGACAGTCACCCGGAGGAAACCCACACAGACACAGGGAGAACACACCACACTCCTCACAGACAGTCACCCGGAGGAAACCCACACAGACACAGGGAGAACACACCACACTCCTCACAGACAGTCACCCGGAGGAAACCCACGCAGACACAATGAGAACACACCACACTGCTCACAGTCAGTCACCCGGAGGAAACCCACGCAGACACAGAGAGAACACACCACACTCCTCACAGACAGTCACCCGGAGGAAACCTACGCAGACACGGGGAGAACACACCACACTCCTCACAGACAGTCACCCGGAGGAAACCTACGCAGACACAGGGAGAACACACCACACTCCTCACAGACAGTCACCCGGAGGAAACCCACGCAGACACAGAGAGAACACACCACACTCCTCACCGACAGTCACCCGGAGGAAACCTACGCAGACACAGGGAGAACACACCACACTCCTCACAGACAGTCACCTGGTGCAGAACTCAAGCCCACAACCTCCAGGTCCCTGGAGCTGTGACAGTGACACCACCTGTTCCCCATTAACTTGATGTCTGCTTTGAACACGCTTCAAATTAAAGTTGAGATGGAGATGTTTACCATGTTTTAATAATTTAGAAATCGAGGATACTAATTGTTTCAGTTTTTCAAGTGAATTTTTTTTGCCTGTTTTCGCTGCTCAACAGTCAGGACTAGACGGCAGGAAGGTCAGTCACGCTCTGTGTGTCAGTAATACCACGCTGTTGTAAAAGATACAGAATGAGGCCTTGCTGAAATAACCATACACTTCCCAGGAATAGATGACACCATGATGGCTCTCTAAAATCCAAGTACACCTACAAAACATAAAGACACGGTTCTGCACAGATGTATGGCTTTCTCTTGGGAAAACAGTTTCAGGTTGCATTTCTTGATGCAGTGGCAGACTCTTCTAAGTGTTTTCCTAAGTACTCCTGAGCATTATTGTGACCGTTTTTTCATGCCCAAAGGTTAAGTACATTCAGCAGTGGTATCTGGCCTTGTCCTACAATAATCACTCTTATTTTGCTTGTCCCACCTTTTTTGAGTGTGATGCAGGCATCAAATAATAAATCTGTATATATGTACAATATAAACTCAAGTTGTTCAGTGAAAATAAATAATGTTTTTTTTTTATTTGTTTTAGAAGATGAACAAATCACACTTTCTTGTTTTTACTGCATTTTATATAATGTCCTAACATTTTATGGAAATTGGTTTGTAATTCTTTCAACATTGAACTCTGCAGACATCAAGTTTCCATCAACAACTTCCCTAGTTTCACATCAACATTCTGATTTAATGTTTTGGTGATTTAATGTTAGTTATCCAGGAAATTTGCGAAGGCGGTGGAGTTTCCCTTTGCAACAGCTGTCGGAATTGAGTCCTAGTCCCAGTCTCAACCCGGCCGCCGTAGTGCTGCGATGGGGAAGTAAACAGTGGCGCGGCGGAGGGAATTCAGCTTTGTGTCGGAGATTGGTTTTGTTTTCGGAGTCTGAGAGGTTATTCGAGCGCCTGAGGTGAGTTACAAAAAACGGAGGGTCGAAAAACCAAACAGCTACAGCAGCGCCTGGGGAGAGCCTACATGGGTAACACAGGGACAATGGACCCTGCCGTTAGCTGCAGACTCAAGCTAGCAGCTCCTCACTTTCATCTTTAATTTATAAGCTTTTAGGACTCCGTTTAGAGTAAAGTTTCTATTTCTATACGGTTTAGTTTGATCCAAACTCCAGCTGCACTGTCAGCCTTAAAGCAGACCCTTGGCGAGAAAAACCAGCCGCTAACCTCATCTTAACCCTGTTCTGATTGTTATTACTGAGGGGCTGAAGTTGGCTTTTTATTGGAATTTTACGCTCCACCTTAAACGGCTTTAACCGATGCAGCGGTTACGAGGCGCCAGTGTGGAGCAGCCGCGTTATTTAAGGTGGAACTGAATATTCCGTAGAGCACTGAATCCGCCTGAAGTTTAGTTTCTAATATTTGCTTAATATCAAACACTCTACAAGCTTCTGAATCCGTGTCCACGAGGTTTTCGTGGGAAGGAGATATTTAGTGTGGTTTTAAATGTCTTATTCCTAAACGTATTTAAGCTGTTCATAAATCATATTTTTGAATTGATGTCACTAGCAGTAACAAAAAATTAAAAAGAATTGACGCTACTTTAAATTGCATAGGAACAAGAAGTTTAATGCAGGGGAACTACTTATGTTGTGGGAACCTGATGTTTATATATCTTGTTCCCACACCTTAACTCACTCCCATTCCTTATTGTATTGGAGGGATGTCACCAGTCCATAGCTCTTACTTCTGCGTGTGAAAAGAAGAAAAATGCCTGAATTTCCAAGGACATGTGGCTGAGACTGTATCTGCAGTATTAATTCAGTCTGCGCCAATGTGAACACTATGAGGCTCTGATCCTGATGATCCAACCTTGATTATTTCCTAATGTGTGATTCTTTAAAGTAGAGCCCTGTTCTGAAACTCTGGGAGAAGTATTAACATCATATGATCATGTAGCACTGTTATTTAACAGCGGTTCCTGTATTTACTGTCACTGATGACCAGATGTTGCATTTCAGTTTCTGTGGCTTAAACCCGGTGTTTAGTTCTGTAGAAACAGTGTATCGCTCATCAGTGTTCAGTACCCAACTTGTATCAGGAATGTGTATGGGAGTAAGGGATTTTGAGCTTTGGCTGGTGTCTGAAATGTATTTACGTGGGTTATATGTCAGCGCTGATGTCGAAGCCAGTACACGCAGTTTCTAAAATATTAAATCTATTAAAAGAGGTAGAGATAGTGAGACTCCTAACTACTGTGTCCTGTTAGACCTGTTGGAGCACAAAGCTGTTGTTGCAGAGAGACACATTATTATTATGACATGATTATTACATCTTGTCTATTATTTAGCCTGCGGTCATAACCTGCTGTATAGATTTGATCATAAATAAATTTTAAGGCTACACCCAGCTCCACTATTAACAACTCGGTCAAGAATTACTGCACCTTCGATGCACGCACCTTTGCTGATATTCTAAACACTGAGGATCCCTGAACCCTCTACTGTGCTGCTGGAGTTCGTTACTGACTTTGTTTCCTGTTGCTCAGAGATGGATATGGTGTGTTTCCGTTTACCGGGGCATGGCGACATTGCCCTGAGGAACATGAACTCTCTACGAGAGCAGCTGCACTTCTGCGACATCACCATCATGGCAGGAGGCAAGAGGATGTTCCGTGGTCATAAAGTGGTGCTGGCAGCCTGCTCCTCCTTTCTCAGGGACCAGTTCCTGTTGAATCCCTCAGCAGAATTACAGGTACTACGATGGGTGATACTATTGTAGTTTTCCAGTTCTTGTTATTTATTGAGGTAATCTATTATCTGTGGTTTTCATTGTCATTAAAAATAGAAAAAACAGGGATGTCCCCAGTCATGCCACAGCCGTCTTCGGTTGTGAATTCAAGAAGGCGTCCGTCCTTCTGTGTTCTTAGTATGGCACTCCAACACGTCACTCAGCGTAGTTTACTTAACAAAATTGGACTAATACTCTTCCCCGCTAAGTGTGTTGAGCTCTTTATTTTGTTGTATTTGAAACAGGCGATGACTGGATTGTGGAGCATTGGTTATATTGGAGAGAGAGAGAGAGAGAGAGAAAAAAACATAGATAAACTTTCTTCCTTGCTGTCTTTGTTCTTTGCCCTTTAATCTATCCAGCAGGTGTCAGTGCTGCACAGCTCTACAGTGATGCGAGAGCTCCTGCAGTCCTGTTACACAGGCATTCTGCAGTTTAGCGCCAAAGAGATTGTAAATTACCTGACTGCAGCCAGCTACCTCCAAATGGAGCACGTGGTGGAGAAATGCAGGGGAGCGCTGAGCCGGTATCTGCAACCCAAGAACGACAATCCACTAGGAGTGAGTGTGCGCTTCATTTTACATACAATAAGGTTAGACGATACTTCAATTGTCCCTCAGTGTTACAGCAGCAAAGGGTTAACAAGGCACTCAGTAGTGAAAGAGGTAACAAAGCTATACAGTATTGTAACTCCATCCATCCATCCATCCATCCATTATCCACTGCTTATCCGGGTCCAGGTCATGGAGGAAGCATTCGGAACAAAGAAACCCAGACCTCCCTCTCCCCAGCCACCGCCTCCCGCTCCTCCGTGGGTATACCGAGGTGTTCCCAGGCCAGTCGAGACATGTAGTCTCTCCAGCGTGTTCTTGGTCTGCCCCGGGGCCTCCTCCCCGTTGGACATGCCCGGAACACCTCCAATATTACAACTGATAATGATAAATATTAAAAAATCTGTACACCAAAGTGCACACAAAATCTGTATTTTAGGTGAGCTCTTATTAATACCTCTGAGCTCAAAACAAAATGCCCTTGTGTGTTCTCACTCTGGAAGCATCCTCCATCCTCTGTTCCTCTGACTGCTTATGAAGAACTGATGCACCTTTTAAGGATGTCTCATTTTCATTTCAGAACCTCTGACTCTAGAAACCAGGAGTTGGCCTGTCACATTGAGATCTGTTATCAACGTTATTGAATTAGCATTTTTCCCTGATCTCATGAAAGCCATGATAATTAGCCGATGATTAGAAGTAGTCATGCTCAGTGAGGCAGGATGCTAAACTGCTTTGGTTTGCTAGGACTGGAGATGGGCATAGGACATGTGATGGCAGTACTGTGATGGGGCATTCGCTTCAGCCCAGAGTGTAAAAATATTTTTAAAAAAACTACATTGACTTGTTGTATAGAATTTCTTCTGTCAGTTTGTCACTTCTTAATTTGTCATCTTCTGTCTTTATTCATCAATTTGCACTCCCTCAGACAATGAAAGGAGAGGATTCCCAGTCCATTCCAGTGATTGTGAGTGGAAGTGCCTCAGCTTCTTCTGAGCACGCCTCATCGCTGCAGCCTCACAGCTCAGAGGAGGAACCCCAGGTGGCTGGTTTGGAAGGCCAGGTCATGCATCACGGAGATGATGAGGATTTGTCCATGCGGCAGGTAAATTCATTTGCATTTAATGTTCACCACACTTTAATAATGCCTTAATGATCCAGCGACAAGGGCTGGGGACTGAAATTTAACACTTAAATTAAATTAATTTTATTGTCATTGCACGAGGAAGTTGTGCTTCTGCATTTAACCCATCCATGCCACACACACACACACACACACTAGTGAATTTGGGGGCAGTGAGTACACACACCCCCAGAGTGTTGGGCAGCCACCCCAGAGCCCAGGAAGACAGCCCTGTTCCTTCACTCCCTTCGCCACATCCTGCAGCCAACAAATTTACTCCTGTGCTAATGTTTGTTTAACTTATTTCTGAAGGGTTTGGTTCAGTCGTGTACGCCACAGATTGGAGAAGCCATGCCCCATTTGAAGGGAGTGTGGATAGAAGTACAGTTTAGGATTTTGTGTTCAGGTTTTTATAAGCGATTGACTTATTTTAATGTGTTTACAGGTCAGAGCGCCGGACCCCTCTGGATGTATTCAGGATGAAGAGGCTAGGAATGACTTCAACATCTTCCACCAGGTGCACATCAAAGATGACCACCGAGACCCTGAGGAAGATGCTGATATCCGGGAGCAGGCCAGGGAGGCAATGGATTTGATGGGGCTGCAGGTGAGAGGAGAGGAGCAGGGCAGGGACGACGGCGGGGCGGCGGGAAGCAGCCAGAGGCCTGGAGTACGCTACTGGAGGCGGAGGTACGGGGAGCCGAGGAGAGGCAGGGGGCGGGGCTTTAAACACAGAAGGCGCTACACCTTCCACGACCGAAGGCCTATGGGGAACTTTCAGCAGGCCTGGCGTTTCCCCACTTCCGATGAAATTATGGGGAATTTCGCAGCGAGCATTGCTTCAGAATACCTCACAGCCCAGGCTCTTACAGACGGGACACTGCCAGTAGAGTACCAGCACCCAGAAGGTGCGGAAAACATCCCAGGAACGGACTCGGCCCCGGGAGACTTTCACATGGACGGCTCTGGCACAGATGAAGACATAGGAGTCGTGGGGCTACCCACAGACGAGGAAGGCAGAGGAGACGACTCTGTGGCCGTGGTAGGGTCCACGTCCTGCGTCACGGGGACTGTAGCCTGCGAGCACTGCGGCCTGGCCTTCTCCTCCGTGCAGGACCTCGCCGTCCACTCGCGCTCCACGCATCTGCTGTACGTGTGTCCGTGCTGCGGAAAGCACTTCAGCCACTCCTCCAACCTCAGCCGCCACATGGTGGTCCACCGCACGGCCAAGCTCCACACCTGCCCACTGTGCCACAAGACCTTCACGCAGAAGTCCACGCTGTGCGACCACATGAACATGCACAGTGGAGAGCGACCGCACGTCTGCGCCTTCTGCCACGTATGCTTCGCGCACAAACCCGCACTCCGGCGCCACCTGAAGGAGCAGCATGGCAAGACCACCGCTCAGAACTACATGGAGATCCAGAGGGAGACTGGGCAAGGTGTGGTAGGAGAGGTTTAAGGTGACTTAGAGCTTAGCTGGAAATATAAAGTAGCCTTAGAGAGGGACTGATAGATTTCTGAGGTCTCTTGTGCCTCCTTGTGTTGAGGTTTAAAGGGAAGATCCTGACACAAAGTGCTTAGACAATTCCTTTTTATTAGGACTGCACAATATGGTCACAGGTGCGTGTGTGTTACAATAAATTGTAAAGGAATGTTACTATGTCGTGTGCAAAGTGTTAGGGACCCCATTTTGTTGATTTTCTAATTGAAAACCCAACACATTTTTATGGAGAACACTGCGCTACAAAGAGCAGCCTTGTTACTGTGTGTGCTGAACGGCAGCTGAATTTAAATTTTAAAAAATGTGGCTGGTGCAAATGTTACAGCAGGTTTTTATATATTTTTTTATTATTTAACTCCACAAATAAATAGGAAAGTCCGTAATTAGATCGTATTCAAACATTTGCACACGTCTGTATAGACGCACTGGGAAAGTTTATTAATAAAGCCTGGCTTTTGCGGAAGGCCTGTACATGACGACAATATTGTGCAGCCCTCATGCACTTGCCAAATGTAATCCACACCTCGGCTTTATCAGTCGTAAGAGACACACTGTGCTGAACGATAAACGCTAAATCACACTCATGTAAACAGTTTGTAGTACCACAGCAGAACAATTAGAACTTTTTCTACCTTTCTCAAGACCGAAATCACATGCATGCCAGGTCAGGATCTGCTCAACCTGTATCTCTGAGGCATGCCCTAGTCCTGAACCAACTGCTTCAAGTCCACATGTATACTTAAGTGGAACGTCTCGCTCTCACAGGTCTGAAGTTTGCATGGGACAGGCATTTGGGTGTCAGGATCTGACCCTGGCTCCGTAGGTCAGTTCAGTGATGTTGATGAGGCCATGCTCTCACTATTTAGGGAGCTGGTCATGTAAATCTGTGCCTCATCGCTGAACTATTTAGGAAACACTATGTAAACAGACCTCACTGTGGGGGGAAAAACAAGAACAAATTCTGTGTCAGTTTAATTGCTGTGTATGTTTATGTATTCAGTAACTAGCCACTGTGGCAAATCAATAAACAAGTTAATAACTCACCAGGAACTTTGTAGTGATGAGTTTGTTCCTTGTTGTCTGTTTTTTTAAAACGTGAAGTATATGATCCACAGACACAATCATCTCCTCTGGTGACGCTCTGATTTTAGTTCCTGCTTGAAACATTTTGTAGCAAATGAAATGCTGCTCCATGGGGTTCCAGTCGGGGTAATAGACTTTTGTGGTAATTCAATTATTTGTTGGCCAGAGTACGCTCACCATGTTGTGATTTTTCATGTCTCTAAGGAATTGACAATGGTCATATGTGCTCTTTTGCAAGAAGTCTGTCGTCTCTGCCCAGACACATCTACACCCTAGTTTTTCCTCCACCGGTTATAGAAGAACGTCCAATTTTTTCTTTTTTAAATTGTTCAGCTGCCAGTCTCCGGCTGTGAATGCCATATGTAAAACCATTAGCGCTCTTGTACCAAATTATGGCCAGACACCACTGATGCCAAACGTTGTAATGACAAATTTTAATTGAGTGCCATGAAGCAAAGGAGAGATGAGCTGATCAGCTACATTAAGGAGTGGAAAAAGCTTGGACCCAAGTCAAAAAGACTTGGACTCAATTGAAAAATGTGATACATAACAAAAAAAAATTCAAACACTTCACACAGAGTCCAAACATTTAGTCTTCATCTCCAAATAAACTCCTCAGAGGAAATCTTCGCTGTAAACGACTTGATTCCGTTTATCTCTGTACGAACCCTTGGCGCTGTTTTGAACGGCTGAAAGATAGACAAGGAACAAAGTTGAACAGCTTAATCCAAGAATAAACAGTAAGTTGCATGTCCATGTCTTTGCTCGGTGCTGTAACTCACCCAGGGAAGCCCACACAGATTTTCCTGTAGCTGCATCCAACATTGGCTGCTTCCTGGCGATACTGACTTTGATAGTAACGTCTCCCACTGTGACACCATTAAGCTGTACGAGGAATACAAATATATTACAAGCTCATTTACAAACCACAGCATCTAAACCTTGTCAGCATGTTTAACTAAAATGAATCCAATTGTTTAGTGAAGTAACCTAAGTGATATTATAACAGCCTTTCATACAAAAAGCTCAAAGTGCTTTAGAGCCAAGCCACATAACAGGCTCTGGAATATTTTTACTAATCTTCACTGATTTTAAAAAGGTTAACTAAGTTGAATATAACGACTCGTGTCGTTGCAAAAACCTAATAATTATGAATTGAGGTATTTTAAATCTGACGGGCGGCACGGTGGTGCAGCAGGTAGTGTAGCAGTCACACAGCTCCAGGTGACTGTCTGTGAGGAGTGTGGTGTGTTCTCCCTGTGTCTGCGTGGGTTTCCTCCGGGTGACTGTCTGTGAGGAGTGTGGTGTGTTCTCCCTGTGTCTGCGTGGGTTTCCTCCGGGTGACTGTCTGTGAGGAGTTTGGTGTGTTCTCCCAGCGGACTCACCTCTGCTACAGCCTGATCTGCTGACTCCATCTTCTCAAATGTGACAAAGGCACAGCTTGAAAGAGAAAAGGAGGAGATAGAAAAAGAATTTTCACATGTTTATTTGGTAACTGTATAACTCTTAAACAAGCACAGAGGGGACTTGTTCTGTTGAGCACAGAAACTGAACAGTAGATGAAGAACAGCTGCGGTTTGTGCGGTTACAGTCAATAAATCGTAAAAAGAATTCAACGTTTTTCCTTTTTTCTTTAAGCAATTTTGTGGACATGAAAAAAAAAATGTATCCATGGAAAACTAGCCCTAAAAACTGTTTTCAACCTTGGTGAAAGTTTATCTGTGTCTTAAACTTGCCCTAAGAGCTTGGTAATTAATTTATAAATGGATGTAGTGATGAAAACATGCAGTGATTCCTGGACTAGAATCTGACACTGCCATTCTGGGATAAACTTAGGCTCAGCCCTGAGGCACTGTACTTATGAATACTATTATTTAATAACTGCAGTGTTTCTACAATTTAATTATTCACAGGCTAACAGTAAAACTCAGACTCCTACTTGCGCGGTGAATCCATGGAGAGGTCGATGATGGTGCCGTGCTGAGAGAAAGCCGTCCGCAGACTGTCTTCCACCAGCCCTGCACCGTACACATACACCGTGTTTCCCTTCCTCACGCTCCGCCGCTCCGGGTACGAGTCTGAACCTGAGCATCCACACAGGAGACAGACAATCAGCAGTGTATCATCTAAATACGTAGAAAGCAAACCATTAGGAATTTGAAACCTGGGTTGACCCCCCTGTAACTACACCTGGTGGAGACTGTCACTGTCCTTGTTTCTACACTCACTACCCATTTTCTCAGCTCCACTGATCATACAGGAGCAACTTGTAGTTGTACAATTAAAGACTGCAGTACATCCGTTGCTCTGCATACTTTGTTAGCCTCCTTTCAACCTGGGTAGGGTAGGTATTATTATTTGGCTGGGGAATCATTCTCAGCATCCTGTGGGCACTGGAAGCCAAGTATGCAGAGCAACAGACGGACTACAGTTTATAACAGTAGTCCTACAAATGCTTCTGCATGGTCAGTGGAGCTGTTCAAACAGAACTGTAGTCAGTACAGAAACGAGGACATATAAATGTCATCACTGATCAGTGTATAGGACAGGTGTTTCTGATAAAACGGCTAGTGAGTTTAGACAGTATTTACGCCTGAAAGTTCCCTCTCTTTCTCGGTCCCTCTCTCGGTCCCTCTCTCTGTCTCTCTCTCGGTCCCGGCTCCTATCTCTGTCTCTCTCCCGTTCTCGGTCTCTCTCTCTGTCGCGGCTCCATTCACGGTCGCGGTCCCTCTCCCTCTCCCGATCTCGCTCTCTGTCTCTTTCATGGTCTCGCTCTCTCTCTCGCTCTCGGTCTCTGTCCTGCTCTCTTTCACGATCGCGGTCAAATTCACGGCTGGGCGGCAACCCTCCTCCATCCTCTTCATCTCGAGAGCGCTCTCCAGAGCTGACAAAACTGCAGAGGGAAGAGAGCAGGTGGATTATAGCACACAAGTCCTGACGCATGTGTAAGTTTCCCCACTGATCCGGTTTCCCTGGAGCTTACCTCTCATACAGAGACTTTCGGTGAGATCGTTTAGCAGACTGTAAAAGGAGAATGAACATTTTACTAAGCTTTGGGGGCACAGATAAAAGCATGTTATGGGTTAACACAGACAGTGTAACTTTTATCTGCGGTGATCAGCAGTACCTCAGCAGGCTCCTCGTCTGTGGATACACTTCTCTGGAACGGAAGGAATGCTGGAACCGGGCCTTTCTCTGGATCCTGACATAAAATAAAATATGGAGTATTTAATTATGATTTTATTCGGTCAGTTTACGAAATCATTATACACCACATTATAAGCGCGGTGGCAGTGAATAGTAGGGACAAACGTTGGCTGTTAGAAGCTAATGTGAAGGCTTACCTTTAACTTCCCCTCAAGTGTTCTGGACCTCTTGAAGCCGGAGTTCTTGTTCTCTGATTTGATGGCACTAATCGCTCCGGATTTGATGAGCATTTTGGCCTGTTCAGTGGCCGTCGCTGTGTCCACCACAGGCTGATCTGACAAGGCTTTTCAAAAACAAAACCCAATCAGACATTCTTCAAACACTTAGTTCCTTTTTGGCCCACAGACCTCACTTGCTGATACTCCATCTGATGATGTTTATTCAATGAAAAACTATGTGTTTTTAATTATCACTGCGTTATTAAACACGCAGCTGCTTTAGAGAGAATTCCACCAATGTTTCTCAACATTTCTGAATACGTAAATTGTTCAGTGCTGACAACAGGATTGTGACAGACATCTGAAGAGTTTTATTAAATAGTTAGAAGAATGCTTTTATAAGTTTATTTTTGTACACATTCTTGGAGACAGGAACAGTGCTCAAAGAGAAAGTATTCTCTCAAATTAATATCCTATTTATTATTACTATGTTTCTGAGTATTGTTGCTGTCCAAATAAAAACACGCATCTCCCAAAATATTAACTTTACAGGAGAAGGAAAAAAAAAATCCTAAATTTCAATGGAGGTCAACGTATCATTTCCAGTCAATGTTGGAGCATTTCTATTGGTTCATTTATTATGCCATTTTCACACAATGTGAAGGACAGCCACTGTGTTCGAATTATGTATTCATTCATTCATTCATTCATTATCTGTAACCCTTATCCAGTTCAGGGTCGCGGTGGGTCCAGAGCCTACCTGGAATCATTGGGTGCAAGGCGGGAATACACCCAGGAGGGGGCGCCAGTCCTTCACAGGGCAACACACACACACACATTCACTCACACACCTACGGACATTTTTGAGTTGCCAATCCACCTACCAGCGTGTGTTTTTGGACTGTGGGAGGAAACCGGAGCACCCGGAGGAAACCCACGCGGACACAGGGAGAACACACCACACTCCTCACAGACAGTCACCCGGAGGAAACCCACGCAGACACAGGGAGAACACACCACACTCCTCACAGACAGTCACCCGGAGGAAACCCACGCAGACACAGGGAGAACACACCACACTCCTCACAGACAGTCACCCGGAGGAAACCCACGCAGACACAGGGAGAACACACCACACTCCTCACAGACAGATAGTCACCCGGAGGAAACCCACGCAGACACAGGGAGAACACACCACACTCCTCACAGACAGTCACCCGGAGGAAACCCACGCAGACACAGGGAGAACACACCACACTCCTCACAGACAGTCACCCGGAGCGGGAATTGAACCCACAACCTCCAGGCCCCTGGAGCTGTGTGAATGCAACACTACCTGCTGCACCACCGTAAACTGAAAATCGAGAAACATGTTTTTAATTAGACAGCGACGATAGGTTCCATACAAAAACTCATAAGGATGTATTGGTTCCTTGGTCCATTTGGATACTAATTAAAATGACTACATTTGTGCTGCAGACATTGTGACCCCTGGTTCCTATCACTGTCTATCTAATGATTTAAACACTGCCCTGTGCACATGCTGAAAATGGACTGAATCCCCTTTTAAAACACGTCAAATAGTGAAGGGGAGAGAAACATACTGCGTTTAAGTCCAGCCTGGCTGGTCTGATTGCTGGAGCTCTGCTTCTTAAGTGCCAACAGGGCCTTTTTCTGTCATAAAGGGAGAAACACAGAAGATCTGCATTAGTTCTTTATGAATTAGGATAGAAGATAATACAGCTCAGTTTTTCTAAAGTAAACATTCTTGTCTGGACAATGCTTGAATATTAAAAGCCAGTGCTTGAGCATCGTCTCCTGCAGTGAAACTGCTCTGCCTTCAGGCACCAGAGATACAGACACAACTGGCAATCAGTCAAAAACTATATTTCACTGTTAAATCTGTGCTGCAATTATTCATTACGTTAATGTAGCTCTTTATTTGAGTAATCTCATTTAGATATACAACAGATACAACATTAGAAAATTTAGAAAGCCGGTCTTCCAGTTACTAAATAGTAGCCGAAATACGGGAAATGTATGACCCTGCCTCAGTCTCTGCATCATTTATCTAAAGTGTCCCACTAAGTGCTACTCGTATGTTTTACCTTTTTCTTTAACTTTGCATATTTCTTCTGCAGTGATTCCTCTTCCTCGGTCAAAGAGCTTGGGAACACGGCCATCGCTGTGGAGCTGCAGCGGAGAGTTGAGAAATCACAGACACCAGAGTTAACATTTGTTTGAAATGTGCTTTTTAACATCACTGAAGCAGCGAACACTGCAACAGAATCAAGACTCTGCTTTTAACCCATAGGTAGCAGTGAACACAAACACTCAAACACAGTGTTTGTGGGCAGTGAGGGCGCATAGGCACACACACACACACAGCTTTGGGCAACCATTAATAGTGCCCAGAGAACAATTGGGGCTATAGGCCTTGCTCAAAGGCAATTCAGCATTGATTACAGATGGAAAAGAAAGCGCTGTTCCTTTACTCCCCCAGCCCCATTTTTCCTGCCAGTCAAGGAGATCAACCCAGCAACATTTCAGTCCCAAAATCCACTTCTTTAATATTTAGGACTTGGCTCCTCTCCACTTCAACTTCTAATGCTGCACTGCAGATATTATACTGTCCTGTACTAACGGCCCTCCAGCAGGAGTAGATCAGTAACTAATACTCAGAAGTGTGTGTAGCCTAAATACACACTGCAGTATATTTACTGTTATCCAAATAAAAAGACAAGTTACAAAAAAAATGTACCCTTAGACGAACAAAAGCAGAATAACAAAAACTGTATCAGTACAGAGTAACATACGAACAAGGATCTAACACAGCGTCTGTCCACAGAGGACCTTAGGTTTGTATGACTCTCTCTCATACTATTCTTGTCTTTGTGTTTTTATTTAAATAAACTGAGGAATGTCAAAATCAGTGGCATGTCCCAGTCACAAACAGCTCAGAAACCAAGGACATGTAAATTAACATGACAAAAAATAAACAAGGGATGGAATATGAACGGCTGAAACCTAACACAAGTAAAAAAGTAGGTTCCTATCCTGATGCCCTGCGGTTTAAGTTGGAATAATTTAGTGACGTGCGGGAATAACTTAAAATGAGGGAAAATTTTAATAAGTCGTGGGAATGACTTACAAGACAGAAGAACGGCTTAAAGGGACAAGAGGTAAGATTTGGGTGTTTTGCTCCTGGGGCTCCCCTTGTTGTAATTCATTATTACACACTGTACACTGCACTGAACACTCTGAGGCAGAGGAGAGACAGGGGGGTGATTCCCTACCCTCCTCCTAAAGGTACATTCTCCCAGTTACAGCTCAGTGAAGCGTCACAAAGATTTTGAAGCTGTTATTTCAAGGTAAAAATATTACAGTGTTCCTTCAAAGACGTGGTTACAATTTAAATTTAAAATGTGTGAATGGCCTACAAAAGACAACTTAATAAGAAGAGAGGATGTCTTATTCTCACGCTTTGTTAATCCTTTTAAGACATTAAATATATAGTTCCCACGCCTTATTTTTTGTTGTTACCCTGCATTTAATTATTCCTATTATTATTATTATGTTTCTCGCCCGCCATGGTTTACTTTGAGAGCGCTACTCTTAGGAATTCTCCGTTCCACCTTAAACGGTGCATTAGTTGCAGCACACTGCATTACCATTTAAGGTGGAACGGATAATTTCAAGACGACGCAAGCGAATACGAACTTGAGTTTGTTCGGAGGAGATAAACACGGCTTTACTGGAGTATAAACACTATTAAAACAACGGGCAGATCTCCATAACCGCCTCCGACCTGTGATTAATTCGCTATTTGGCAAATGTAGATATGTATACAAAGTCAGCACCGTAAAATAGCTATATATAACCGTCCGATTTAGCTGCAGAGTGAATCTACAACTCCGTGACCGTTCATTACTTCACATAAAAGCGTGACTTTACCTCAAATATCTCCTAAATGTTTCACAAAGCAAATAAATCTGTTTTTGTTGTTGGGTCTTCTTCCTCACTCTCAATCACAAGCCCCAAACGCCGCTTGACTGCCCCCTGGAGGACACATCCGCCTCGACATTTAAGCCACCTCGTTCATAAACACACGTCCGTTTTACATAGATGAGCGAGTGGATCAGATACAGCACTGCTGCTCCGAGTTTTTAAGCAGTGTCCACTCCCTGTCCACTTTGTTAGAGACACCTACCTCGTTGGTCTACTTTGTAATGTCCTTGAGGGTGGAACAGGTTATTTAATGCAAGCAGGACTACTTAATAAGGAATGAAAAGATAAGATTGTTTCACGCAAGAGAATTTTTATTCTCAAGCATTATGTTTTTAAGGTACTACATATATAGTTCCCACACCTTTTTTTACCCTGATATTTTGTTTGTTAACTATTCTTGGCCCAGTTCAATATAATATATAAACCTTGTGTGCGGTTAGTTTTGACACTAAACATTGAGGGTGCTCAGTTGAATCCTGGAATGTAACGCATAACCGATTTTTATAAACCAACAGAGTTTGTATACAGTTAGAATATCATTTATAAAAGTGTCTGCCTGTGTACTTTATTACAGTTTAATTCCTACTTCCTATTTTCTCTTTAAATTTCTTAAAACTTCATTTCCTCTTTGGTAATGTTTTCAAAATGAGCTTTGATTTTATTTAAATATTTTGCATTACGACAAATTAATATTCATTCTTTTCGGTCCCTTGTTTTGTTTAATGCTTAGCTACACTTTAAGAGGGTAACCACCTCAAAACAGATGGAGAATAAAAGATCCAGCTTTATATTTTCTCTTTAAAAACAAAACATTCTCACAGAAACAAAATGCACCTCTCCCTACTGCTCTCCGTAACTTGTAATAAATGCCAATTTCATTATATTTCAGTACAAAATAATGGTGATGACCTGACCTCACATTTTGGGGTCCAAAAATTCAGAATTATTTTTCCTTCCAGGTGAAATTATAGAGAATAGGATAATTCTTCATCAAAAAAAATACAATGAACTGCATTAAAAGGTTTTCATCAAATGGACACATTTTCATCCACTAAAATAAGAAGCGAGCACATCACGCCGTAGAGTAAAGGAACAGGACTGAGTCCTGAATATATAGGAAAAGAAAAGTTTATTGTGACTTCTGAACCCTGGCTCCTCAACAGCTTTAAAAGGAAAAACTCAAAGATCAACAAAAGAGAGAAAGAAAACACAAACCACAAACATCAACAATAATTACAATCGTAACCAATGTATCTGATTGATCTGTATCCTGCAGCCACCTTTAAACAAAATCAGTGATGCCTGGGTAAGAGGATTACAGGGAAAATAAAACCTCCTTTTGAAGTCTCACATAAATAATGATACCAGAAAAAAAATAAAAATAAACTGTGGAGGAACTTGGCAGGAATCAATGAACATGTATTTTCTGAGGGGAATATATGAGCAATACCGAGAATGTCACTGTAGACTGATGGAGACAGAGACCCTGCATTCAGTTCTTAGTACGATCAGCTAAAACAAGCAAAACAGCATGTCAAATATGAAAAGGCGGTTGTTATACCACGCTTAAATACAGCTCGTCTGGAATTGTTGCTTGACTGTTTTAAGGCAATCAAAGTGTGTTTGAATTAAGCCAATAAGAACGATGAAGAGCAACAAGCACCAACTGGTGAATTTTATTGTTCCAACAGCTTGTTCTGCTTCCAGCAGTGTCTCTGTCAGCCATAGTCACTAATGATGAGGGGACACAGAGCCACTACTGTTTAACTTGTACTCTATACCACCTCTGTGACCAAAGAACAGACATGATTTTCTCTAGACACATTTAGTGAATAATGCCATTTCACAAGATTCATTTAATCAATTATAGCTTCATTTCCTACATTGGCAAAGGGAGAATTTTTACAAGGTAAACACCAATGACTGCATGGTATCCCCATGCTGTATGTGTGTGTGTGTGTGTGTGTGTCTGTGTGTATTAGAGGAAAGGTTGTTTAAAGAATTAACAAACTGTGCATGTTTATATTCCCACTCTCTCAATATCTGAACATCTCTCAATCAAACCTAAATCTAAAACAAAATGGCCTCTGGGAGGAGAGGGAGGCTATGTATAGACAAACACAGATCTTCCCCTCTCCTCCTCCGTCCGTCTCTCCAACCCTCCTTCCCTCCGCTTCGCCCTCCTCCATCTCTGATTCTTAGCGGATGGCCTTGACGGGGCTCTTGAAGCTGGAGGCTGCCTGGAGCTGGAGCTGGTATGCCATGGGGTGGATCTTGAAACCATAGAGCCTGAATTATAAAGAACAAACATCACAGAGCCAAAGAGGTCAATATGCCATTAAATACATCAATGATGCCTTGTAATGCAACGTAACTTATCACCACTATGATAAACGTCACCATCATCATCTCCAACCGTGCATTTAATCCATTTATATTTATTAGGCATCTAGCATTAGCAATTAAAATATACATCTGAAATAATTTAGTTAATGCACTATTTTTTATGGTTCTTTTAATATTTATTTCTCTGTTTAATTATTCTTTTCCCCTTTTATTAATTGTATTTTAATATTCCTGTCTGTAGAGTTTCTTACCGTTACCTTAAAGGCCATATGTTATATCCCTGTGTATACTCATGCACAGGATATGTAAAATATCCTATGCCAATCTGTTAGAGCTTCACATAGGGCTCACTCCACTCTCTTCCGACCTGTAGCCACAACTATGTTATCACCCTTTGTTCAAGTCCTACACCTGACCACTAAGGTTGCTGTGGCGTTTTAAGATCTGATCAGCAACCAGCTATCAGAATGCTTCAACTAATGCATCCTCAAATGGAACTGTTAACTCTATGAAATAAACTGTTTACTTCCAGAGTACAGCACTATGTCTACCCTCAGTGTAGTTAACACAGCGCACTTTGGGACCTGCAGCCTTTTACGTACGTCCACCTGCAATTTCCAAAGTCGTGCTTCATCCCATCTACCAATATTTGTAGCCTCAAATACATTCCCCCTTATGCACAAACATAACCACTTTATTACTACAGGCACTCATCAATGCGTTTACCTCCAAGCGTTTGCTGTCCAACAAACTTGATAAAACCCTTAGCACCTGATTGTCTCCATGTTTACTGACCCTGCGCCAAAATAACTTTACAAGCTGATAGAGTATACAGCATGCCAACCTCGGAGAACCTCTTAAGTTGCTCCCAGCAAAGCCTTAATTTGACTTGCCTGCTTCGCCCACAACTCTTGCCAAGTGATCCATTTCTTCTCTAGATTCTCCCAACAAAGCCACTGGCCTTGTTTCGCCTGTGACGCTGCTGTTGCACACAGTGCCTCCTATTCCTCCTCATGAATAAAACTAGTCATCATCTGCCTTCTCTCTGGTGATGTTGCTTTACTAAAAACTTTCCATGAATTACCTGAGCCAAGACATACTCTTCCACATTGCAATTGGCCAAAAACATTCCTTAGCTCTAATGAGCTCCTGGCTACTTATGCTGCCACTTGCGGATTCCACTTCTGTGACTGGTGCTGCATCCTTAGATCCTGACAAAATCATCTCGTGACTCACTTTTACACTTATGTCCCATTTAAATACACTGCGATGCAGTTTTTTTTTTACATATGAAATTAACTATTTTGTTATTAAAAATATTCATAACGCTTTGCTTGTGTACAAACCTGGGCACAAACTGGTTGGCTGGCCTCTTTGGCCGATACTCAGGGTGCACCATGAAAAGCATGTGGGGGAAACCTGTTCCAAAGTATGCTCCATCAGTGTGGTGGTGCCTGGACGACTTTGGCGTGTACACATCCATACATTTAGGACAGTAGAGTTTGACCATAGCCTCTCCGGGGATATCAGACAGACCTAGAGGTAATAAACAGAGTTTATACATAGGATGAAAAAAGGTGAGAGGGTCTCATTTTTACATCTTAATGTTCCACATAAATACACAGGAGAACCAAGCCGGCTGCATTTTACCTCAGTCGTGTACAATATTGTGGTAACATCCATGAAAATAAAAGCTCAATTACAATCACTCACCAATGGGCAGCATAGGCTGGTTCTCACAGTAAACTCGAGGGCAATAGCCAAAGTCTCCCTGCTGGTACTTCTCCAACTAAAACAACAACACATCACATGAAAACATGCTCCCAACCATGTACATGATATACATCCATTCTGTATGTTGACTAAAAGTCCATTATTATAGAAATATAAAATGTCAACATTTATTCTCATCATATCTCTTTATATAAAAACTTTTAACAACTAGCACTGGAATGAAACTGTTAACTAATTAATACTTTGCATTCATATTTCAGACACTCAGTGCAGGTCTTCAAAAACACACCTTTTGGAAATGCTACTTTAAATAATAAAACAAGAGAGTGAAAACTTGGAGGTACCATCTGAGCAATGCCACGGTTGGTAAGGATGTATCGTGCATGAATCAGACCATAGAGCATCTCAGCCGCCTGCTCAATCAAGTCACTCTGGTTTGGGTTGTCTTCCAACTCTTCATCTGGTAAGATAAAGACACAAACGGAATCTGTTAAGAGCGCCACACTAGAACAAGTACATTCTCAACCCTAAATTTATGTATATATTTTCGTTATAATATTTAAATTATAACGTACTAAAGTAATCACAAAGTTACACCAATTGTTGTACCATCACTTCAGCTGACCGTAAATGTCTCTATGTTTCATTTTTTGCAAGACGTCTAGTCAGAATTTAGCCTTTTTAGTCTTAATAACATGCTGATGTGACACTGACCAGGCTCCAGATCCAAAATCATGTCCAGGGCTTGTCTGTAATGTGGAACCTGTTCATTGAGTCCAGTGAGATTGAACTTATCCTGGATGTAGTCTTCATCCACCTTGGAAGAGTAAAAACAGCAAGCATAGAATTTTAAAATGTGTTTAAGGGAACCCTTACAGTTTAGACAGCCTAAAACACTGCCTTGGTTTGGTTTATTTTTAATACATGACAAGGCACAACCCCTCTAGTAACATGCTGCTACATACAAACTGTACTGCTATTAAAAATTAAGACGACAAACAGGTATTCTCTTCGTGTAGATAAATTCGAAAGGCTCATGATATATTACTCAAGTAAGAGTCCAGTCCAGAGCAAAAGAACTCATCGGCTGCTTGTTCTTCACACAGCAGAGAAAAGTGGAAGAAATCATATGATGCCTCAAAAAAGGCAGTGTAGTAGAAGAGGGATTCTGTTCTTAATAATCAATAAATATTGTGTTTGGTTCCCACAACACATTTCAATAGTTCTGGGCAAGATACACTTTACAGAGGTGCTCATCTCTTTACCTTTAACTATGGACATGAAAGGGCTTGGGCTTTATTTTCTGGGAATTTCTATATTGATCTTTGGGTGAAGAAATATTTTAGGTCAGCACAACTTACCTCGCAAAAGAACTCATTCCCTCGAAGACCGCAAAACCAAGAAATCCACGAAACCTCCTCCGAACTGCTCATTTTGAGGAACCTAGGGGTGAAAACGTATCAAGTAATAAGAGCAGTCTATGAAAGGCAAAGATTGAGGCATGTTATGATATTTAAGACTCTCACAGACTGCTTCCAAAGGTTTCAAGCTTTACAGGCAGTTTCAGTGTGATTCTGAAGTGTTTGTGCTCATCTGATTGCTTTATGTGGATTCCAGCACAATTTTGTTCAATAGCTAGTCCTATTTTATAAATCCATAAGACAATTAAAACAGGACTAGTTACCCACTGAACTGATTGGTGCGTGAGACCACATAAAGCACTCTGACGAATTACAAATACTTCAGATTCACAAGGAAATCAACTTAAAAGCTTAATATGATGTTTAAGAACAGTCTTGGAGACCTAGGATATCGTATCTTACTTTTCCACAAAGGTTTGAAGCTATTGTGGGTACTATATAAGCAATCTATACGCTTAAGCTTCACGTAAACAACCCGAGATCGAATACAGTTACATAATAACGCATTACGACAGTGTTAAATATACATAAACGGTAACTGTAACACCATTTAAAACGCCTAACTTGGCGACTTTTACATGGATTAAGGCATTCCGTGGAGATATTGCCAATTTCTAATCCGAATTTTCCGGTCCACCTTAAATGCTGCAGCGGTCCCACAGAAACCGATCGTTTATTTAAGGTGGAACTGATGATTCTAAAGAGCAGCTTCACTCAACATGGCGCAGCTCCAGGCAAACCAGGCCGCATTACTGAAATAACGACTACAACACCCCCAACTACAACCAGAACCACAGCGGAGCTACATCCCCAACTCATAAATACCACCACACCGACTTAAACACACGACTCCCGCGAATAAAACCAAGTATTATAGCCTTATTAGCGTTTTACCTCCCGGACTCAGGGCGAAAGCTGCAGCAGAAGAGAGTCGCTGATTGGCGTGTTCCGTCTTAGCCGACGTCACGACAAACCGGTCGCATGTGCTCATGGGAAGTGTATTTTTTTTTATGGCTTTTTTTTTTTTTGGTGGGGTGAGGACTGACAAAATGGACTCGGGTCAGTTTAGTTTACTTCTTTTCTACTCCTCCAGTAAAATCAAAGTAAGACCTCATCCAGTAAAAATAAAAAAAAAATCGAAAAGGGCAAAAGCATGTCAGTAATTCACTAATAAATATGTCCATGTTGTGTTGTTTATACGCTAGAAGAAGTAGGCCCATCATGACTGAAATAAGCAGTCAATGCCATGGCCAAGCATTTCCGTGTTGTAGTTTCAACCAGGAGGATTCAGACTACTGGTGTTTCTAACATCACAAACCTTATAAACCAATCCCATCAACTTTTGAGCAGAATGGTAGAGGGGTTTGTGGGTGGGGACTATTAGCGTATGCACAGATCAGGGCTGGATTTCCTAAAAGCTTCTTAGTACAAAGTTGATTCTTTAGTGGTAGAGTGAGCATCACACTGCACACCCTCTCCCTGTTAATATTAAGATGTTTTTGGGAATCTCAGCCCTGTTGGTATTGAAGATGATGCACCATTCAATGTAGAGTCACCGTGGGCCTGGAGCTACCTGTATTCACTGGGCACAAGGTAGGAACACACCACGGACAGGTCTCTGTTCCATCAGTGCATTATCCACTCACCCAGTCACTCACACGCACCTGTGGACACTTGCACAGCCACCTTCCAACGTGTGTTTGGACTGTGGGATTAAAATGAAGCATCCAGAGGAAACGGTCACAGACACAGGGAGAACACACCACGACCCAAAGCTGGAATTGAGGCCACGTTTTATTTTTCTCAATATGTTAATGTAACAAACAGTACACATGCACTTAAATATTTATACGTTTACTTAGGACATGGACTATTCCAATGTGTTCATCCATCCATCTGATCTCTTCATTAAAGTGATTTCACAGTGCTTAGGCTCATTGTCAATACTAATGTTAAATTGATTGAAGTTGCTGGACTGTGGTAAGGACATTTCCATACAGGAGGACCTTGACTGCTTCAGTATCACCTCCAGGTGTCAGTTACTGTCGTGCTGTGCTGGAAAGGCCTTGTCTGAATATAAAGTATGTCAGCTGTTGCATTCTCACTTCTAATCAGGTTGGGAGTAGTAACAAGTTTGATTATAGCCAACAGGTGCATGAACACCTAGTGCCTTCTCCAATGCTTCTCATATAGAACTCCAGATCTATCACTGAAGCTTCCTTCATGAGACTACTTGAGTGGAATTAATATTTTAAAGTGTTAAGACTGACCTAAGTTTAGACTGTCAGTACAGCGATACTATAAATTCCTTGCACAAACTAAATTAACTGCTAAAGATTCATATGTAAAACATCATCAGTAAAGTTTTGAAAATGCAGCTTCCTGCAAAAGACGCTTAGGGCTACACATTATTTGTAACCACTTTTCCAATTCAGGGTCACGGAGGGTCCGGAGCCTACCCGGAATCACTGGGCGCAAGGCAGGAACTTATCCTGGAGGGGGCGCCAGTCCTTCACAGGGCAACACACACTCACACCTATGGACACTTTTGAGTCACCAATCCACCTACCAACGTGCTTTTGGATCATGGGAGGAAACCCACACGGACACAGGGAGAACACACCAAACTCCTGATAGACAGTCCCTGGAGCTGTGTGACTGCGACACACCCTGCTGCCCCCTACATTACTTTGTGACACTGCGACCACGTTTTAAGAAGGGAACCAAACACAATGTCCATTAAAACAAAAGGTTTTTATTTAACTCTTCTCTCTGTATACTTTATTATAATAAGACACTTCTCTGCTTGTACATTGCTCCCTTGAACTTAAAAATGGCAACATTTGTTGGTGGGAATGTAAGTTGGGGTAGACAAACTTAGATACATACCAATATACATACATGTGTGTATATCAAGGCTCCAATAATAAACCATAAATGCTATAACAGCTGGAACCACTTCAGGTACCTTGGTAAAAGCTAAAAGTATAATACAATCTTTTGAGTATTCCAGGAAAACACTTTTAATGCTTATTTGTTTACTCATTAAACATGGGTACATACAACATGACCACACCAGTAGATAGTTAAGAGTGGAGGAGGGATAAGGGAACGAGCCGAGAGCCTGGGTGGGGGGGGAGTATATGGCTACTGATGGAAAGGCTCATCGAGCTGCAGCGGAAGATGTGTTCATGCGTGGGGCAGGGGGAGAATGTCAGTGGAAGGGAGTTAAGTAAAAAAAAAATAATTATTATATATATATATATATCCACTGCATTTCTTTCTCTTAATATAAAGGGAGGGGAGAATAGAGCGTTTAATGATTCTCACTGTAAGTACTTCATTTGGATAAACATACACACACTTGAATGCATATCCGCGAATGTATATAAGGAACACAGTAAAAACATCCTAGTATTGTCCACAGGAAAAAAAAAAAAAAAAAAAAAAAAAAGTCGATTATCTCAGCCTTCAATACCCATTCTCCCAGCCCCCCACAAAAGAACATTACACACACATTAGAGAGAATTCACACACACTTTTGAAATGCCCTATTCACTCATACACATTTCATTCAGAAGCACCTACTGAACATCCCAAATCTATTGTCCAGAAAAAAGGCATTCCCAAAAAACAAACCCCAACTTACAGCAGTAAAAATATAGATGCTGGTCAGAATAGAGAAGGGAACTTTGACCTTTTTAACTCAGGTTTTTTCAAAATGTACTTGCTGTAATCTGGACCTAAACCTTTGTCAGTAGACAGTGTTAGAGAGGGTACAAGTGACTCTTGTGACTTCCTAGGTGTATTGCACATCCATAACACAAACCAACTCCTTGGCAAAGACTTAAATATTTCAGAGAGACGAATGAGACTTGTGAAAGGCCTGTCATTTAATATTGTTGCCGATATTCGAGACAGACGGCGACCAACGTGATCATCTGCAGAGATTAGGTTTTGTCCACTTTATGATGCAAGATGTTTGAGAGAGAGAACGCCTCTCTAAATTCACTAAAACCTGCGAGAAAATGCATCAAAAGCAATATTTCTACCGCCCATGTTGATTTCAATGAAACGGACGCCTAATAGATGAAGACTACACAGCAGTAATGGGAATAATATATAAAAAAAAAAAGGGGGAGGGAAAAAGTCTAGGAGTGTCTGAGTTTACAAATTCCATGTGGTGGAGTACTTTGTATTGTTCTAAATGTCAAGGCTAGGATTTATTTGCTTTAGGAGTTATCAAAAAAGAAAAATAATAAATAAAAAATAAAATCGTCTTCAGTCTTCTTAGGATCAGAACACTCGGCGCAGTATTTCCTGAACAAGTTATTTGTTCTAAGAACCAACACGTGTTTTCAAGTAATGAAACTAATATTCGCAGCAAAGTCAAGTGAACTACAGGGAAACACAAAAGACTAGAGCAGAGAAGACAATCTCAGATTTATATATTTAAAGAAAGAAAAATGAAAAATAAAAAAAAGGAGGGGGGTGGGGTCTCACTAGTTTTCCGCAAGCAGCTACAACAGTGATATCAGAAACAGTAAATGTGAACATTAGTATCTCATGGGTGGAGCAAGCACAAATTAGTGAACTCAAAAATGGAGAAAAAAAAATAATCAAGAAGGGTGTTTATTAAAAAAATGCATTTTAATGACCTGCTTTGCAGAGGAAAAAAAAGTATTACAACCCTAACTTTTTAAAGGGAGGGAATATGAAACAAACCGAACAATGAGGTAAAAGGGAAAAAAAAGTAACACAAAAGTAGGAAAAAGTAAATCTATGGTACATCTGCACTTATTAAAAAGCACCTCCACACTCCGGACCCAAACTTGAAGAATAAGCAGAACTGCTTGAATGAACACACCAAGCTTAATCACCAGTGTGGTATAAATACACAGGGACATGACATAAACATCAGCCTTCCAGGTATGTTTCTAGCAACTATGCTGTCAAATGTATGACCGCCACACACACTGCAGTCACATTGTAGAGTGTCTATGTGTCAGCTTGATGCCATATTGTGCTTGTTTATGCAAACGTATAAATTTTATATCTGTATGTAATTTCAGTCAAAAGGTAATTACATTTTTTAAAAAATGGGGTCAAGTAATCGGAGTTGAACTTCGTTGCTGTGGGTGTATGAAAGGAAGGATACAGAGAAGGTGTGCATAGACAAAAATAAGGGACAAGAGACAAAGCAATAAACCAAGGGAGCTAGAATGAGTGTGTACACCATCTTCATAACTATATCTTGTACAATAATAATAATATCTTTAATATTAATAATAATAATAATAATAATAATATGGTAATATGTTAGGGGGAGAACAGATGAGTGGGCAGAGAAAAAGAGGGATTCTTTTGAAATGTTTTCCAAATTAAAACAGGGAAGGGATTTATTTCCTGTTCTTAGGAGAGGGCCAGTTACCACGCCTCTCACCACGGTTGGCCCCACTATTACCAGCTACAGCTCCTGGCCCGCCACCACTACCTGGAGGCCCTCTGGAGCCTTTGCCGCCACCGCCACCAGCACTGACCCTGCGATTCTGCCTCTCCATTCCAGGACGCTGGCTGGAGAAGCTCCTCTTGTTGGCGGCTGATTCTTTAGAAGTCATCTCTCTCTCACCACCTCCGCCTCCTCCACCTCCTCTGCCCGAAGGATGGTGGTGGTGATAGGAGGAGAAGGATTTGCCGCCTCCTCCGCCCTCCCGCTCTCGGAACTCTGTGAAGTCACTGCTTTCCGAGGCAGTCTCCCACTCCTCGTTGGCCTGGTCAGAGTTCTGGTTGGAGACGTCGGGAGACTTGGCCCCTCCCGCTGGGTTGTGGTTGTGGTGGTGTGGAGGGTGGGACAGGCCAGAGTTGCCATGGTTGCCATGGTAGTGATGATGGTGGTTGTGGTGGCTGTTCAGATTCAGGTTTGCGCTCCCAAGGTGGCTTATGTTGTTATTGTTATTGGTGGTAGCCGCGGCACTGTGGTTCGCGTTTGCGACAACAGTGGCAGTGGGGGGGACGTTGGTTGTGCCATCCGTTTCCTGCATGGAGTTTTGGGACGGCAAAGCAGACTGCTGCTGCTGTCCACCGACAGCTTCAATGATCCCACTGCTTCCATTGATGCGAGCTGCGTTCTCTCGCTCCTGCTTCAGTCGACGAAATCTGGGAGGCTTATCCTGCTGATGCTGGGACCGTCCATGTCGCCTACGGCGAGGAGGCCTCTCAGAACCTCTATTTGGGAAACCTCGCCCATCTGCGTTAGGCAGAAGAACTGGTTTGTTTGTGGGACCAGTGGAATTGGAAGTGTTGTGGCCTGAGGACATTTGGGTCAGTCCTCCGTTTTCAGTGCCTTGTTGAGTTGTTGTGGGCACAGAGGGAGCAGATGATACAGAGGAGTTTAGACCTTGATTCTGAGCCTGACCCTGCTCTACAGCTTTCTCCTTCTTTTCCCCAATAGGTCCACGTGTCACTTCTTTTGGTGGGATAGGTTGAGAGGGAGCGTGTTGTTTTCGGACCATTGCAGAGGATTTAGAAGGCAGACCTTGAGAAGGACCACCAGACCCACCAGCACGGTGTCCGCCAGGTGGCCCTCCTGCACTGCCTGAGCTTCTGTATACACTTCCTCCAGCACCACCTCCACCCCTACCACGTCTAGAAGGAACACCCCTAGGTGTGAACACTCTGGCTTGAGTATTTCTAGGAGGGGCTGAGGAGTTAGAAGAATTGGTCATAGCTGGGTTCTCTCCAACCGATCCTTTCTTGGAGTTTGCTTTGCGATCCTCCTTATCAGAGTGAGCAAGATCACTAGCAGCACTCTCACTGCCTGTTTCAGAGCCCCTCTGCCTCCTCCGTTTTGGCACCTCTTCATATTCAGATCCCTCGCTTCGGGTCTCGCTGTGGTTTCTGGCACGTCCAGGATGTGGCTGAGGGCCTCCCTGACCATGTCTGCCAGATGACACCTCCCGCTTGTAATCTTGGTTGGAAGAGGCATGCTGATAACCACTGTTGGCAGTTGACCTATAGTCCCGGCCGCTTCTACCCCCTGCTCTGCCACGTGCACTACCTGTATAAGTGCCTCTATAGCCCCTGCCCCGGCCATAGAACTCTCCTCGACCACGGTTGGCTCGGCTACCTCGGGAAGAGCCCGCATGGTAAGTGGAACCACCTCCGCTGCCACTTCTTTCAAAAGACCGATCCCTGTCCCTTCTAGACAGTGGAGGTGGACAGCCTGCGGTGTGGACTGAGTTGTCTCCATCTTTGGACCCTTTATTTTGTCCCCCTCCTGCACCTCGATCCTTTCCACTATTTCTTGGCTTTCCAGATTGCGTGGGCTCATCTTTTGCAGATGAGGACTGAGGACCAGAGATCAAATCTTGCTTGACTGCTATCTGACCCGAATCTTGTTCTTTATCTTTCCCAGAGCTTCCTGTGTTTTTATCTCCTTCACCTTCACCACCCTCTCTCTTCATTTCCTTCAACACAGGCCTCTTAATAGGACCTGCCCGCTTATTGGGGTTACCACCTCCTGACTGAACTGCAGGCTTATCAATCTGATTGCTGGGGTCTTCTCCTGTGTGTCCGGAGCCTGCCTTTCTATGTGCAGGGCCACCACTCACACTGCTGCTTCCAGGCCTCGGACCCCACTGTGTTTCAGTCTTTTGCTCACGACCACGCGAGTTAGGTTTTGGGTGGTGCTGCTGGTGGGAGGGCTGTGTGTGAGTGTACACATTTCCAGTTTTGTCCTGCTTCCGGCCACCAATGTTTCCATGTCCAGCGTCGTGCTCATGACGGGGTGGTGGGTGATGTAGTGACTGCTTTCCACTGTTGTCCTCCCTCGCTGAAGAGGAGGATGAAGAGGAAGAACAGGAAGAGGAAGGGGACGGCTGGTGGAGTGGAGGTGAGGTTTCGCTCTTTTTGGGCTCCCCTCCTCGCTCTCTTCCATTCTCCTGTTTTTGAGGATGAAGAGAGAAATGAGAGGGATGAGAGTGATGGGCATGTTGGTGCTGTAAATGAGGGTTGTTCTCCAAGGACGAGAGATCAGCCCGACCGTTGCGATCAAAATGGGCATGTTGAGCCCCCCAAATCTGACTCTGCTGGTTAGCCTGTGGACCTTCATCCTGATGGCCAAAGCCACGATGCTCTCCACCACTGTTCCCCCTCTGCTGTGGATGAGTGGCCATCCTGGACCCACCATCAGCAAAGCTGCTGTAATTTCCTCGCCCTGCCAAAAAGTGTTGGTGATGGCTGCCTCCCTGGCAACCAACTTGAGTCCCCAAAGGTGCTGTAGTTTGATCAGAGGAGCCAGAAGGAGAATTGGGGGCTAGAACAGGAGGCTGAATGGGGTCTGTCCCACCTTCTCGAACGCGCACTGGAGGAGTGTCCGACCTAGAACAGATGCAAAACACAAAAGTGAGATGCTGACGGACTATACTTTTCCTAAAACGGCAACACGGTCTATAATAACACAATGTATGAGATCTGAGAAACATTACACTATCACTACTAACTTCATACAAGAATTATTTGGTGTGTCTTGCATTCAGATTAAGGTTTGACCAGTTAAAGGGTATCAAACATGGGATTTCATTCCTCCCCCCCCCCCACAATTCTAAGCATTATCTTTTATTATATACAGCAACATAATATGAAAAGACTGAGGGCACTGCTGACTGGCTCCTGCCTAGATTCATTTTCTTTTAGGCTTTACAGCACATTTTCTCACATGTAATACAAAATTTGTGTCTAAATAGATGCAACACCACAAATATAAGTATACCGGAGGTAAACCCGCCACATCAGACAACCATGAGCCACCTGCTAGGCTTCAACTACAGCCCACCACTGGAAAAGAAAAACCAGTTAAGAGTTAGAAGTTGGTAAATAAGAAGTCAACCAGCTATTCAAGGCCTGTATGTACATGATCTTTCATTTTCCACAAACAAGTGCTTAGTCGCCAGCTTCTTACTCTTAAGCTGCTTTCACCAGGAATGTGGTACGCACTGTGCCTCCCACTCAAGTAGGTGCAGGCTGCTTTACAAACTATGTGCTGTGCTCACTGGTCAAATATAAGACCCTGCACGTCTGCTGTGGTGAATCTGATGTTGTGTATCTCGGTTGTGAATGCTGCTGAAAAAGTGTTGCAATGCAAAATGGTCAATTTTCCATGCTGTGTGTGAAATCTTTATTCGAGTTTTTCTCCTCGCATGCATGTAGTTACTTAAATGCAATTCTAAATCTTTTACATATATTTTACAAGAATAATACCTGTACTTTTTTTTTTGGATAGCTAAAGGATGAATTTTGCAATGATTAAAAGACAAACTGTTTAAGACTTCACCTTGGGCCTTTACCAATGTCCTCCTCTTCCAGAGTCTGTTTCTGCCTTAGTGGAGAACTCAGAGCCCGACCTTCACTTCCACCTGGAAATACATCTGGTCCCCAGGCCAGTTTAGGATCCATGGGGGGTGTACCACGATGGGGATGAGGGGGACCTCCATGCTGTTGCCTGTCGAAGGGGTCTGAACCAGAGCCACCAGAGTCAGACCGCTCTCGATTAATCATCCCTATAACCCCAGCAAAGCAGGAGGGAATTTGGTATACTTGTTTTACACAATAACTTACAGTAAAATAGGCACTAATACTAGTTAAGAATGCATTCTGAAGTTGTGACTTTACAAATGCTGTCAAAATATAGCAAAATATTTTTGAAAATGGGCATTAAAAACAATATTGCCTTACAACAGAACTCTAATATTAGCAAACACTCAGTATTTCTTTTGGATTCCAGTATTACTTAATACTCATATTATTTAATCCTATAAAATTTTGCACAGAGTGTATTGTTAAACTCCTAAATAAGCTTGATATTTAACAAACCAGAAGGGTGCATGCTGGCTGGGTAGTAGTCCATGGGAGGAGGACGAGACTGCATCATACGAGGGTCCATGTAGGACATCATCATCCAACGTGGGTCAAAATTCATGGGCAGAGGAGGTGGTCTTCCCATGGAGCCAGGTGGGTACAGTGCAGGTTGTTTAGGGCCTGACTGTGGTGCGGCACCAGGAGAGGGGCCCTGTGGGGTCGGCTGAGACTGGAGCTGGGCTTGGGCTGCCTGGCTGTGCTGCTGTTGCTGCTGCTGCTGCCACTGTTGCTGCTGTTTGAGGAGCTGTTCCTGAACAGAGTTTAGATGTAATTTTTTTATTTTATTTTAATTTTGTTTTAAATCAAATCATATATTTAAAACAACAATAATGTACTGGCCCAAAACTGAAAGCATGTGATGTAACCACTGACATACATTCTTCAGTAAAATGACATCAGAATATCATGGTAGAATAGAATGGTAGTGCGTTTGCCAAATTAGTAGTTTTAATAATATGAAAATGCCCTTACCACACATACCTTTACATTCATCATATTAAAAATGTGTTACTAAAAACACAGGGGAATTTAATTCTGCCCTTTTATAAGAATCACATGGCTTTACCAGCAATAAACATAGCAAAATGTGTAATACATGAAGAATAGAGACCAGATACTAACCTGTTGTTGTCTCTGAAAACGAGGTGGCAGAGATTTCTGGTATTTAGAAAAGCCCTGGCTGGGCATTCCACTCCCCTGCCGTCCTACTCCTCCAGGAACAGATTCAGTCTTCACAGATTCATCTGCGTTTCTGCTGCTGCGGATGTGTGCACCACTTGCAATGGGCTCCTCCTTGCTTTCCCCTGGTACTGTAACATCCAGGGGCTGCTGATGCGGAGGGACTAGAGGCTGAGCAACTTGCGGGGACTCTATATGAGGAAAAAGAATGCAAGAAATCAACTAACTCCATTTGCTAGACCTGGGAACGAACTGATAATTAAACATCTTTTAAAAGCATAACACGTTATGTTTAAAATATCTTTTGCCTTTACTTTGTTTGTAAACATAACATCAAACACAAATAGGACTTTATGATTCAGATATATTATACACACACACACTAAAATAATTATTGTCCAGCCCTAATTTAGAACTCCATAGAGAGAGTGATGAAGACTAACCTGTGTTTGAGTCATAGCTGCTGTTGCTGCCAGCTCTTTGCCTATTATTAGCATTTGCATTAGCAGTTAGACCCAGTGTTGGGACAGCCGTGTGAGCGGATGCAAGAGGAGGCTCTTCTATGTCCACGCAGGGTGATGGGGGCTGGCTGGCACTGGAGGAGGACACAGACTGTGGGAGGGAAGGGCTCGGGCTGCTTGCAGGAGCATCCCCTACGACACTAGGCTTGATGCTCTGCTGCTGGGGCGGTGGAGGCTGCTGCTGCTGTTGCTGCTGCTTCTCATCCAACCTTTTCAGCTTCTCAGCACAAGCAGCACGCCTCTCTTCTTCCATCCTGCGCTCTTCCTCTTCACGCCGGCGCCGTGCTCGCTCCACTGCTGCAGAGATCTCGGATGATGACTGCTTTCTCCTCTGACGCCAGGTCTCATCCTCGTCCTCACCCTGCTGCCGGGGATGCAGGGTGTTCGAGGCTGGAGGGGCCGGACCACCTGCCTGAGCCTGATTCGGGGGCTTCTGGGGGGCCGACTGGCTTGGGGGTCTCTCCTGTCAAGACAAAAATAAGAGATTCACTTTGCTGGCCTGGAAAAAAGTTTATAGTTACCTCCAACAGCAGGAATATGCTCTTGTTCATGGGATTGATGTTACAATCATGTTGTCCTTCTTTTTGTAACATGGACCCCAACCCAATGTACCTGGCGGTAGTAGGAGAAGGGACCCTGCCCCAGAAGCGGCCCTGGTGGGGGGGGAGGGCTGCTCCCGAGGATATGCCCCTGTATACAGGCACAAGCACCTGTCAGTGAGTCCTCCTGGAAGCAGGGATGCATCAATTCGATATATTGGACCGGTATCAGCACCATTGCTGACTTTATTGGAAATGGGTAGTGGTCATCCATCCTAGATACCATTTGCAAGTAATGATTGCAGTGTAATGCTGCATCGTCCAGACCTCTATGCATTACACATGAATTCATACATAGTAAAGTATTTACAAAGTAATTCTGTTTAAAGAAAAATGGAGAAACTGGGAATCAGTATCTGATTTCGGGTCTCTGTTTCAAGAGAGGAAAAAGAGTGATCTGTGCATCCCTTTGAGGAAGCACAACATGTGATTGAGATATTTTTTTCCCTATCCTCCTCACAGTGACTTCTAAGAAGAAGCAAGAAGTGACATTAACAAACTTGAAGATAGTCTACATGAGTTTAGGAAGGTCATACCTGGTAGGGTCCAGTGCTTGTCTGACCACCCCAACTACTGCCTCCCTCCTCGGCCCAGTTTGGCTTGCTGGAGGGTACTGGCGGGGCCTCATCAGAACTGGATGGAGGGGTGCGCCTCAAGTCCCCTCCACTGTCAGACGTTCGAGAACGTAAACTTGGGGCAGGTCCGTCTGGGGATTTCTGCTGCTCCCTAGAAGGTTACCATTGAGAAGGAGAAATTTAAGAAAAAAAAAAATGCATCTACACAGCAGTAGATAAACCACCTGGGCACCTCATGACAAATGTGAGCAACAGGACCAAGCATACCGAGCTCCGTTCAGGCATTCAGTCTTCTCCTCCTCCCCTTCTTCATCTCCTTCATCATCACTGAACTTCAATTTGGCGGAGTAGTCAATTTCCTCCTGTGCCCCTGAGCATAAGGAAGGGTGAGGAAGAAGAGAGACCAAAACTTTCAGGGAAGATGCCAAGGAAAATATCCAGACCACAAAAAAGTAGTTTTAGGCCTGTGACAAAAAGGCCCGCAAACATTCTCCTTACCAGCCCACCCTTCATCTCCATCATGATCTAGCTCGTCCAGCTCCTTGAGGTCATCCTGTTTGAGGATGGAGGGACGTCGTACCACCTCACCACGTGGACCAACTGGTCTCCCATCTGGTGCAGGACCCCCCTGAGAACGAGGGAATCTGAAGATAAAACAGGGAAAGAAAATAAGACAGAGCTGTAAGGCGACATTTATTTAAAAAAAAATAAAATAAATAAAAAAAATAAATAAATAAAAAAAGAATTGAAGGTAAAATGAAGGAGGTAATAATTAACTATAACTTGTTATCTAAAGACTTTTAATGAAAGAAATTAAAGATTAAGAGCGTCTGCCTGCCTTACCTAGCAGCCTCATTGGGTGTCGGAAACCTGTAAGGCCCCTGGGGTCCATAAGGGGGTGGAAAGGGCAGGTATGGTGGGTACATCTGGAACACAAACAAAGAAGCAGCACAAGATTTGTTTTTTTTTTTTTTGTTTTTTTTTTTTTTTTTTTAAGTTTTTGGCACACATGTTCCTGTTTACAGTCTAAAAGTCACTCAATATTTAGTGGAAAGATCCTATAAAACAAAAAAACAGGTCATTTATATGCTATTAACAGGTTATATAACCATATATCTTGATCTTATTATTGGGTTCATTTGTTTTCATGCAAATGAACAGATTTTACCAAACTGAGCTGAATGCGAAAACACTGCACTGTATTTCAAAAATCTAACACTACCTCGTCTCAATGTAAAAAAGACTGGATCAAACAACATTTTTTCCCCATTTAAAAAAAGGTCAGAGTGAGAATTGTGGAGTACTCATGTGTGACCAAATATATATTAAATAACGAAAACTTTAGTTCATTAAAATTAATATTTGGGGAAAAATGAATGAAAAAGCTAAACTGGGCAGTTCAAGGAAACGTGTGAAAGCACTGAATTTTTCTTGGATAAGGTTTTACCAGAGAAAGCTGACAAAAAAATAAATAAAAAATGACAGCACTTACGAAAGGAGGCATGATTCCTCTGTACGCAGGGAATTGTGGGCCTACAGGAGGCTGGGGGAGGGGAAGGGTGGGGCTGCCGGCAGGAGGGTTTCTAGGCGGCCCAAGGGAGGATGGATTTTGTTGGAGAGGAGGGGCCCCGGCAGCCCCCTCCATCATCAATGCCCCTCCAACACCACCCTCCACAACCCCCTCCCCAGTTATGGTGGGCGCCAAAGCACGGCCCCCACCATCCCGCCAACTCGTCACATCTGGATTAGAAAGAGAGTGTGATCATATCAATTACTGCATAGCCATAAAAACACAAAACCTAGGCGTATATTAAGGGGTAAACTATGTCAAACAGGGCAACAAATTAATAACAGCTTAAAAACACACTCAGATTTCTCAATGATAAGGGTTTTCTTGTGTAAGGAGCTTCTTTTTTGTATGTATAGAGAGATAGAGAGATAGATGATTTCTCAAAAATTAAAGTACAGTGGTGCACTCACTCTGGGGGCGGAGGCTTGGTCCTGGCCCATACCACTGATCGGCAGTGGCCTGTTCTTTGCCAGCTTTGTCCTGGTCTCCCGCCGCCTGCAGGGTGGGAAATTCCTCTCGAGAGAATGGCGACGGTTGGTTTGATCCCTTTCCACCTGAACAGAGCCAGGAGCAAGAGGTGATGAAACATGTCTAATATTCATGTCATCACTGAACTGCTCTTTAACTTAAAACCCATTAAACCAGTGAGAAGCAAATCACTGCCTGAGTTTCATCTATGAATGAAGCACAGTCACATTCAAATCTGATGTCTCACCATCTCCTTGTACTCCATGCGTAACACTGGCCTGAGCCCAGGACCTTGTCCCTGCGGCTAGAGTTGTAGGTTGAGCCTAAAAAAGGGCACAGTTCTCCAGTTAGAAATTCTATCACAACAGCTTTTCTCCACGTGTATGCTGCGTCACACTGGGGTGCCATCAAATACATTGACATGGCTGACATAAAGACAACAAAAACTGTTACAAAACTATATCATGAAAATGCAGCTACATCATCCGAACAGTAACATGGCCAGAAATAAAACTGCAGCCAGGCCTGAGTAATTTCTGCTTCACAGCATTTACAACCAGTGGCATAGGTAAAAGTGCATGTCCAATTTAATGTTTTGACAGCTGGGTGCAGTTAACTTTCACCATGTTGATCAAGTGAAAGTTGGTCGTGCGTCTTGCGCTATCACCAAATAGGAACCAACGTTCACTTGCGCAAGCTACAAGTTTAACAAACAGTGGCTGACTGGGTGGACACCAATCTTGTCTGAACCAGTGGCCATGCTCTTGACTCATAAACGTCCCAAGAACAAAGTCATAATGTTTAGAGAATAAAAGTAAGAATATTCTGAGTATAAAGTGAGAATATAAAGATAATTATATATAGATAATATAAAGACAAAATTATCAATGAGAGATTTAGTGAGTATTTTCCAATTGAGTTTTTTGCTCACTATCAGCGGAGCTGGAGGGCGGGGTTGTGTTGTGACACAGCATACACAATCAAACAATTTTTTTCCCCATATTCAGAACCACTGGTAGACCACATGGAACAATGACTGAACAAACTGCTTATTATTATCATCATTATTATTATTAGAGATTCATGAGGTATGACGTATAATTACTCTAAGCAATCAGAATTTGTCAATTTTCGATATCCAAAAGTCTAAAACTAGTATTAAACCAATATCAGCAGATAGACAGGCAGAAATTCTGCAAGCTGAAATGAAATCGGAGGAAAATCTGATTCCAAAAAGTAGGGAAAACATGCACAGTTGAAGAAAGGCAGTACCTCTTGAGCTGGAGGTGTTCTCGGCAGGCTCTGTGCAGGCGTCTGTGAAGCCACAGGCTGCTGCGACTCCGGCTGCGGTGCTGACGATACATCGGTACTGCAGAAGACAGAAGTGAGGAAACATAAGCTCAACTTGGAGATCAGATCATCAAGAGACCCAGCCTTACAGTAAACAAGAAATAAAAGGTCTCACCATGAACCAAGTAGATATGGAAGCATTTACATATCACTGATGAGGGACAACATGTCTAAATGCTCCCAGCTACCACTTTCACTGACCAACTGGCTATGTTCACACATTTTTTGTGCAGCTTCTAATGTAAACTACTTATGCTTTACTTGAATGATAAAATAATCACTGACAGTGTTAAAAGATCTGCCATCTGTATCTGATCTGCCATATAGTTAGCAATATTTTAATTGTTTTCGTTCATAGAAAATACCCACATAGAAACGTCTAATATCTCAAGGATTGTTCTATTTACAGTCATTAATGTCATAACTTTACAGTGATTTATGAATAGCTTGGAGAAACTATGGTAGAAAATATTCTTAATATAATTCTCTGTAAATACTTTGAGGTGGAGAGTTATAACCAAAGGATATAACCACAGCCTATTAAGTAACATATTGAACTGCCAATAGCTTCTGATTTAACAACGGAGCTACTTTAAGACTACACATATGCGAGTCAAATTCAAAAAGTCGTATAATAGTCATGTAATAGCCAGAAAAAAGGACTCAAATAGGGTCAAATAATTTCAGTTTTGTTTGACAGGAAACTGAACAGACAGGAAACTAGGGCTCACCTCTTTGGGTCTGCTGACTCCTGCTTGCTTGCCCATCCTGTGCCGTCTTTGGGAACGAGCGAGACGTTGGGGTCGTTGCCTTTGTTCTCCGCCTTCAGACTGGGCAGGCTGGCTGGGGGGGGCATACGCCGTGCAGAGGCAACTTTACCAAGAGACTGCAAGCCATGACGAGGGGCAACTAAAAAGAGAGAGAGACAGAAGGGAGAGAAGAGAGTAGATCAGCACATTACAAACACAGAAACATGACACCATCTTGAAAAAATGATCCGGAGAAGAAGAGGCAGAGGCATGCCAGTAAATGTCAGTTACAGAGGCATACCTGTGAGAGCTAAAGAGAAACACGGACAAGGCAATTTGCTTTAATATTTTTTTTTTTTTGGGTGGTTGAGAATTCACAGAAGCACACAGCTACTACAAATCCATTTAGAACAGACTTAGCGCGCACACACTTAGAGGGGAGGAAAAGAGAAAAAAAATAATAAAAAGGTACGGTAGAGGTACATTATTGGTTACTAAAGGTACAAACAGTTTAAACGTACCTCTAAAGTTATAACAGTGTTTAAAAGTCCAGGTGTGTTCCCTAAAGGTACGTCAATACGATTAATATTTAAGATTTCATTACAGAACTGTGTAAAATAAATGACTATTATAAAAGTCCCAGAGATGAAATGGAGTGTATGAAATCAACACAATTTTAAAATCTACAATAAAATAAAGTACAATTATGTTCTTTGATTAAAAGTAAAAATATGTACCCTTGAGGGTACCACCAGAGAAACAGCAAAAGGTACCAACATAGTGACAAATATTCTGACTGTGCAAGTAAATACAAGCCATTTAGTGCCACAGTAGGGTCTGTGCCATTGCAGTTAAAGCTATACTTTCAATCTTGGCTCTGAACAGTGTTTAGCACAAACACTTTTTCGCCAGTGTTCCTGAGATCTGAGATGATGACTGTGTACACTAAAGAGTCTAACTCTGAGCAAATAACTCAAAGCAACGTTCTAAGCGTCTCTTATTGCCAGATTTTACCAGCTCTCATGTTCACTTTTTCCAGGACTTCCATAATATTTTTTCCCCAATTTTAATAATGTCCTGCTATTGTTAAAGACTGGATAAAAAAACCTATAAATTTTCATGTCTTAATCTACAAGTTTTTTCATGTTTTCCAGGATGTGGGGAATAATAATCAGATATTCATGCCTGACGTCAACAAGAATATTTGGGGTAACCTAGATGAGCTGGCAAGAATTCTAAGCATTTCCAAGCTTTACCTACTCTGGCTCAGAATTTGACGCACGGCCAAGTGAAACTGTGCTGGTAACATGCACACTTAGTGCTGCCAGCGATGTTGTTAAAGAGACTACTGTTGTTTAACACTTAACTCTAATCGATTGAACAGCTACAACAGGCCTGCTACTGCAGTGCTCAAAACTGTTAAGACTGCAATTCAGCTAATTATTTGGAGCGACAGCCTTTAATACACAAAAAACCTCACAGAGTAGTAATGAGCTAGACAGGTAGAATTACAAGAATGTTAAGAGCTTTCAGCCACAAGAAGTTGCTTTATTCTCAGACACAGGCTGCAAAGGGAGACACAACCCAAGATGAACCAACGTGCAAATACCAAACATGTCTGCAAGAAGCTTAAATTATAGAATTGTGAAATAAACAGCAATATCTAAGAAAATGTCTGTTTTTTTTTTATTTTTGAACAAAGCAAAACAGCAGCAGCCAATGAGAGAAGTAGTAATATATTTATATTAATTTATAAAATTATCAAAGCGTAGTATTAATAGTAAAACAGTCAATTAAAAAAAAAAAAAAAAAAAAAAAAAAAACACCAGGTAAGTCTTGGTATATTGAGCTCTCCCTACAGTTTCAGAGTCTATTCCACTTATAAAGCACTGTCCTAAAATCAAGGGGAAGGGAGATGGAGGGAGCGGGTGGTTTCCTACCTTCCTCCAACAGTTACATAATGCAGTTTCTTAAGTGCTGAGCCTAGAGTAGCAACAGCAGACTCTCTACTCTCCCAATTACAGGTCAGTGAAGCATCACAATGATTTTTAAGTTTGAAGCTGTTTTTATGATAAAAAAAATATTATGCAGGGTTGCTTTAAAAAGGGATAAAAGTTTGGAAGCAAACAATTGTTCATAAAATATACAACAAGTAAAACCTACACATCAAATAATCTGTGGCACATATACTTAGGACCAGCAAAGACAGAATACCAAGAAAACATTTAAAGTCAAGATTAATTTGGAAGGAAAATGTTGAGATATGAATGCTGAATGCTTGGTGCCTGAGCATCTATCAGTTAGTTGTAGTTGTGTTATGTTCAGAGAACGTTAATATTTGGTTGATTGTGATCAGCCTGACCTGATATTGTTCATAATGCTACAAGTGGTGGCTTTTTAAAAAAGTCACCATGTCAAATTAGTTTTATATTTTATTTTTAATCAAACACTTACAATCAGATGTAACGCCAATAAAAAAGCCTTTTAAATATTATTAATCGTACTCTAAACTATACTTTTCTCCTAATTTATATTAAAGCAAAATATCAGCAATGTAACACTTACCAACAGGCTTCTGTGCTTCAAGGCTCTTTCCTTTGTAAGTATCAAACAGGTTGAGAGATGCATACTTGGTTTTGCCATCCTTCCCCTTTGCTGTTTGCCCAGAGCGCTCTGACATTGCGCTGTACGCTCATTGAGTATGGTGAGTCCTGAGACTGAGAGCGAAAGTGAAGAATGAGTGACGGCATGGGAAGAGAAAGAGGAGAGAAAAAAACAAATTAATTAAATAAATAAATATATAAATAAATAAAAGAAATACAAGGTTAAAAGAAAACGTAAGGGTACCAAAAAATTTACAGCACAGTAACTTTGTAGAATACATTACCCTACTGGCTAAGGTGATACTGTGCCTGAATGAATTATATATGGAAAATACAGCCATTCATACTCCACCAGAGACTACATAGGTCTAATCATAGCAACACAGCCAATAAGTCCCACACAATCCATTAGAACGTAGCAAACATTGACATTAAATAATCACAAATGTGCTTGCTCTCTAAAGACAGGACCCAAACCACTACTGGTTCATGTTCCACTAGGCTTTAAAAGGTTACTAATCACAATTACTTTATTTACAAATGCAAATCTATTCCTGCCTTTGGAATATCATAAAAACGTAACTATAATTTACTCCACATCCATTCAGACCTTAGACCATCACCAATCCACAACCCAAGCCAACAGATTGTGGTGTTTGTTATTTATTTATTAATTTATAACTCATTTTCTTAAATAGGTCTAGAATAGAAAACACCCAACTGTGAATTTTTGGACCAATATTGTTGCTGTTGTGATGGACTGGCGCCCAGTCCAGGGTAAGTTTCCTGCTTTGCACCCAATGTTTCTGAGTAGGCTCGGGAACTACATTGACCCTGAACTGAATGAAGCAGTTAAAGAAGGACTATGACTAAAACTGCAGGTTTTTTAAATAACAAAAAAAACTCCACAATGTATGTTTTAACCCAGAACAACAGTACCATTTTTTTAAAACAGTGTAACAAACTGCTACAAAATTATGGATTTGTTTGTAACACAGACTCTGCTTGTTCTAACTCGTCTAACTCGTCGTTCCAACTCGTGCTCTTACCACTTCGTTTAGTGTAAACATAAAGGTTACAATAAAGCTGTAGCTCCTGATATGTGGAAACTGCCCTCCTGCATATCATGAATTTTGTTTAAAAAAATGCATTTCATCCATACAATGATAAAAATCTTAAGCAAATTAGTTAGCGCAACTAGAGGTATAATTTAGCAGGTTCCCGTTATTGAGCAGCCTTGCGCCCACTGATTCTAGGTAGGATCTGGACCCACCACGACCGTGAACTGGATATGCGGTTAAATATAATGAATGACTGTTATTGAGCAAATATCAGCAGAAAATAGTGGATCGTATATCAGAGAAAACAATAATGAATGCAATCCAAGCAGTATTCATTCACAATATGCTATCTTGTTGTCTGTAAGTATATATATGTCATATATATATGACAGTTATATATATATATATATATATATATATATATATATATATATATATATATATATATATATATATATATATATATATATAAAAAAACACCACACACACACACACACACACACACATTTGCACTATACACACATATGAAGCATATTCCTGGCATGTTTAAATACCAGTTTCCTAAGAATTGCTTGAAAAATTGCAGACAAAAACTATTCTAAAGATGGCTGTAATTTTAAACTCTTCCAGTGCAGTCAATGGAGTGAAAGGTGTTATAACAGAATAGCAATGTTCATTTTACTTGTAAAGAAGTGTTGATGGCTTTCAGGAGAGGAAAAACATCAGAAGTGGTTTGAACTGTGGTTGCCATGGTGACACATTATAAATGATGCTGCACAGTTTTGAGAGGCTGCATCCATAGCAACAGTGGGCCGAGTGTGTTTCACCATTCGCCAATAAGATCCAGGGCTGACAGTGGTTCAGGGTGTATACTGAGGTGTATACAGCTATAAAGGCATCCAGTTCATCCAGTGACAGTTTTAAAACTTGCTGTGCCAAAACAGCTCCCTGACAGTACTTACTTCTGCATACATATATAAATGTGCAAAACTTGCACACCTGTGTGGGAGCATCTGCACACCTCTGAATACAGATGTTCACGTAGTACTACATAGATCTAAAGTACGACATATATATATATATACACACACACACACACACACACGTCTGTTACATCTTTTTTTTTTTTTTTTTTTTTTTATAAATCAGAACACTGAATTAGTTCACCTAAAAAGTCATTAAAGGAGACTTTAAATAATACTGCGACATTTCCTGCTGAAGTCATTAAGAGAGAAAAATGTGTAAAATAATCTAAATTAGTTAATATGAAATGCACAGTTCTAGAGAAACGTAGTTAAATCTGTTCACATTGGCAGTGACAGAAATTTGGTCTCTAAAAGGTCTGTCTCAAAAAGCTACAGAAATATTTAAACACAAATAATGACTATAAATACATTACCTGATGACTGAGACATTACAATTTTATCACAACGCCTAAATCAAATTACATATTCTACATCCATGGGGGAAAGGTTCATACAGGTTGCTGCCCAACAAAATGGTTCCCAAAAAATATTAAATTAGGTTTTACATGTTAGGATTCATCACTACCATTAACGACATACACACACATGCAAAATCAGGAGACACGTGTGGATTCACAAATTGTTGTGGACAATAAATTATCATTATGTCATTCATTCATTGTCTGTAACTGCTTATCCAGTTCAGGTTTGCTGTGGGCTCAGATCATACCTGGAATCACTGGACGCAAGGTGTGAATACACCCGGGAGGGGGCGCCAGTCCATTGCAGGGTGACAAATTCACTCATGTTTTTGGTCCATGGGAGGGAACCCGACCACTCAAAGGAAATCCACGCGGACACAAATGAGCACACCAAGCTCCTCATGGACAGTCATAGAGAGCTGCCTATTATTAATAATGTTTTAATTATTTTGTGTTGTGACATTCTGATCCCCAGTTAGCAATTTCTCCAACATAAAGAAAATGTACCATTCTACAGCAAACCAACATCAGTAGGTTTGGGACTGAAAGGTTGCTGGTTTGATTCCCAAGACCAGCAGGAGAATTGATGGTGGTGGGAGTGAATAAACAGTGCTGCCCTCGTTCGTTAATCCATAGCTGATTTGCCCTTAATCAAGACACATAACCCCAAACTGCTCCCCAAGTGCCAGGGATGGCTGCCTGCCGCTCTGGGTGTATGTTCACTGTCCCTAGTGCACATGCCTGTTCACTGCCACTGATGGGTTAAATTTGGAAAACACATTGTTGTAAAATGATAAATAACCACACATTGAATTTCCTTTCAAACACCAAAACTTCAGAGCTTGATGCTTTTGTTTGAGAATCTAACCTCGTGTGACAATACTGAGACCATACTTAATCTACGCCAGTACTCAGACCTTTAAGAAGAATAAAAGAAGAAAAAAAGAAAAACAAAGCATAAAGACTGAAGTGTAACCAGTTTTGCTTGTACTTGCAATTATGTAATTATCGTAGCTTATAAGGGCAGATTACTCACAGGTACACATGACCACATGCATCTACAGTCAAACATTTGCTCACACAAGTAGAAGTGCGTACGGTCCTTTAACTAAATGTGATTAGTTAGCACAGCACTCTTTGAAACATTTGTTTCATGTGTTTGGAAAAAATGATGATCAATGATTTCTATAATTATGTATCTAGAGCCTATTATCAATCAAGAAGGCTACTGAAAAAAAAAAAACAAAAAAAAAAAACAAATCTTAAATCTTAAGTGAGCTATGAAAATATCTGTTCACGTAACGCTTAAATAGACCGTGAAAAAAATTACATATACATATATATAAACCTTTATTCATTCAGCCTCAAATCTTCTATTCTTAGTTTTAGAGTTTACTAGATTTTTCCTCATCGAGCACTTCACTACTGAAATTTGATTTAGGTTGACTTTGCTACTTTGACCTGCAGTAACTTACTTCACACAATTCGGTAGTGAAACGCCTGCTTTATTTATGCCCGGCGTTTAAAATAATAAAATGTAATTTCACTGTCGTAGAGCAGAATGTATGTTAACCTGGAGGCTTATGTGTTGCTATTTTCCCTCCCTTGTACCAGCTGCACTTAAGGTGGCACAAAAAGCCCCAGCAGACCAAAATCGAGATTAATAAAATGAGGTCGTGGGATGATGGCCGGCGAACTCGGCCAATTGCGCAGAGATTAGCAAACATGAGGCTGGTGAGCAGAGACATGCAGCATTAAAACTACACAACTAGACGATACTTGAGGAGGTCAGAGTAGAGAACCGTAAAGGCTTCATGTGCTTAAATTTGAGTGTGAAACGTTAATTTAGATTTAAACACTTCGCGCGTTCAAATAGTTCCAACGCGTGTTAGCTTTAGCATTGGCCTCCATATTTCAGGATGGGGCGGGGGACGAGGGGGAGGGACAAACGACTCAGAGTCGAACTCAAAAGAATCTATTCATTAATTCCAAGCATTAGGGACTCGAGAGTCGACTCTGAATCTTTGAACACTATTCTCTACAGAGACTTTCACACCCGAGTAAGAGCACTCTACATGAGAACTATGAGGGGTATTTTTTACATACATAATACATAAATATTGAATGTCCAGTATATAACCGAATCCAACAATAAAATATGCATTTTTTCAATTAAAACCTATATACTGAACTAAACAGAGTACAGGTTTTTAAACAAAAAAAGACAATACTCCAGGACCAGGGCTATGTAAACCTGCCACAATAGGTAGCCATTTGAGATTCAGCCAGGGACTATATTCAGTGCCTAGATCTGAGGAGTCCTCACATCCAGCTTCCAGTCCCAGATTTAGTCATCAATAATAGGATGCAAAAACTTGGCCAAACAATTGAGGACCAGACACTGGACTCACGGTCCAGCTTTAAAGATCTCCAATCTTGACTGTCTGAGAAACTTGTCTCTTTACAGCTCACACATCTACAACTGTATTTTACCTCAGACAACAAAAATCAAATATATAAATTATCAATATTATTGGCAACCCCAAACTGCTACCACCCAGAACCTAAAAATGTATAAATAAATTAGGCACAATGTAGTCATACAATTAGCTAAAGACCAGCAAAAGGCTGAGAAGTTAACTTAGAGGGAAAAAAATTGTAACAATTTTTATTTACAGCTTCTAAAATGTGACACTACCAGTGCAGCTAAAACCATTAAAATAGTTTAACGCATATTGCGTATTGTAAAAATGACTTTAAAACACTGTCAGCAATTAAACAGCTCTGTTAAACAAAAATAACATATTTAGAGTTATGAAGGATGAGGAGGAAGGAAAAAACAACTTCATGCCGTAAAGTGGATATGGTGTAACTCTAGACCTTCGCATTTACAGCATTTAGCAGACGCCTTCATTCAGTGTGGATCTATGAATGTGAGATCAGCCCCGGGCTCCAAACCCAACCACCACTCACCTGCAGCTCAAAAAGCCCCACGAGTGTACGGGGTTGGCGCTTTAGGTTTATGCCATAATCAACACTGGATGTCTGAATCGTCCTGTTCGAGACTGAGCTAAAACGTTACACTTGCTGCTTATTTTACTCATGTTTCATGTCCTAGCGTTAGCAAAAAAAAAAAAAAAAAGCCACGGACACGTTAACAACGTAAACACGAAATTTCCATTAAAGGGTGCCTTTAAGCATTTATTTATCACCATATTGCACATCTCTGCTATACGGTTCACTCTATGAATATAGGTTATAGGAAGAAGCCATTTGAAATTCAAGCATCTTATATCTTGGGGTTTGGAATCGAGATCATCGTTACGTGGAATCTATTCATGGAGTCGATTCCCGTCTCTAGGGCTCTGAATCAGACTCGACTCCCAAGTGTCTGGAGTCAAACAGAGCTCATGTTTCATAATACAAAAGCTGCGATGTACACGCCAAAATACACTTAATATAACCGAAGAAAATAATGCAATGTGTCACAGTCGTGAACTGGATTCACAGAACCTAGATAAATATGATACCTGGGGAGATAAAGGGACGCGGCTGATGTTAACGTTTACGAGAACAACACAAAATGGCGGCGATTCGGCTTAGGCCGTTAGCCCAGGCCTAAATGAGCCTCCTTATACACAGAAATACATCGATGGAGTTCAATAATGTAATGCGTATCGATAGTAGACACTGAAATATGATGGTGGGTGGTATATTATGGTGGTATAAGCGTGTAGATACTTGAACTAAGGGTCAAAGAGTAGCCGAGCTTAACGCTTACTAACGCTGGCTACGTCGAGCTGTGCGAGGAATACAGACCGTAAAAACGAATTTAGGACGGGTTTATAGCCCCGAGCGACGTATAGATGCCTAAAGGCCCTCTACATTTAAACAGTGCCGTTTAAAGTGGCCACACGCATCGTTAACACCAGGGAACGAGTAGCGCTGGGCACCGACACGGGGGAGAAAATATATTAACGCCATTAATATTCAACATATTTACTGACCTGGTCTTGTTCCGACTCGTCTCGAGGTAGTATCGCTGGGGTATGAATATTATTAACAAGTCAAATCCCTCGGTTTCTAGCCAGCTACTCGTGTATCTGCGCTTAAAGCCCTCGCTGTTGTTGTTCGGCTGTGGCTGTTGTTAGCTGGCAGAAAAAAATCTCAAGTCTAAACACAACCCAAACCCCCGCCTGAATAAAGCCAAATATCTGATCTGAGATGCAATACTGCAGAGAGTGAGGTGTGCAAGGAAGCTTACTTGTACTCCTTTTCTCCTTTTTTCCACAAAAAAAATAAATGAAAAAAGGGAAAAATAAAAATATGATACAGAAGAACGGTTACGCTCCTTCTCTACTAGAGCCGTCAACGGCTACTAAGGGCTGCAGCGAGGGGCGGGGCGAAACAATATCAGGGCGGGCTCTAATTAACATAACGCTCTTCTACACCAATCAGACACGTTCTACTTACCTATTAAAGATTTTCTGGACGTTAAATTATATTTTGGATGGAAAACACGATTCAAAGTCCACTGCGTGAATAAATAAATGCTTCTTATCGAAATCATAACAGGAAAATGGTGCCATGCATGTCTAAATAAGACTGTACTGCTGAACAGTTTTTATTTTCCAGTAGCAAGAACTGCTGTTTGCATTATAGCCTACATTGTTCAACAATGTCTGAACAAGTTTTAACTGGAGACATGTAATAAAGACTCTAAAAAATATAGTCTAAGAAAAGTTTGCTTTGTTTGCAGATGATAAAAGCACCCTGGATTTGAATGTTATAGAAAATAATTTAAAATCATTACCGCAGATCATTTTGTTTTTTGTTCTCTCTAATGGAGCAAAAGTGTAACAGTTTTGTACCAAGGGTTTTGAAAAATGTCAATATAACACAATGCTTGGGAGTGTAAGCTGCTGCTTTACAACTTCTGCAGCCAGACCTTGGCCAAATCACCATCAAAGCACAATCATTAATGCAGTGAAGTTGTCAAGGTCACTTTTTTAAAAGCTTGTCTAGCTCTTGCAGCATCTCCCCCTTAAGTGCCAAGCAGAGCCGGTGGCCGTTATATCATCTGGCCATTCATGGTAGTGTGCTATCATGGAGTAGCTGGTTGTAGTAAAGCTCACAAGCAGTGTTGCCATTGTAACAGGGAGGCCAAGACTCTTGTCCGTCCTCAATCTCAGCGTTCTGCCACTGTGTTGCAGGTGCCATTGAGCTGGTGATGTTGTCCTCAGCCACCTGTCAGACTCTGAGTTCCTGGCCACTGTCACCTTCAGCTGTCTGCTGAGTTTGCCCCTCTGGACTGCTGTTCACCTTCGGCCATCCACTGGATTCACTGCTCCAGTGTTTAACAGGCACACAGAAGTTGTTACGCAGAAGGCATAACACAACATGGGGGCAATACAAATAACGCCTGCCTCATACACAAACAACATCATAAATGTGACACTAAAATAACTACATCAACAACAAGACAATAAACAATACGACGTAACACAGCATCTCTTTAACCGGAGGTGTAGGGCATGTGGGGTTTGGCTCTATATAGCCATGAGTTCTCTAAGGCATCACACCTCCAGAAGTGCCACCATAGTGTCATCATCTTAAAGTACTCCATAAAGTTAAAATAAAATGGTACTAGATATAAGAAAATGCATTTGGTTACTGCTGATCCATGATCCATGTGGAAATTTTATATAAATATTTAGGAATGAACGTGTTAAAGATCCAGAAATCCATGAGCTGAGGCTAATGGGCTCCTCTGCTTTAGTTTGTATATGGTATCAGAGGATCTTGGTGTCAGTTTGATAGGAAGGAGGCTCTCTGCTGTGTGGTAAGTGCACTGAGGCTTTTGATGCATCATTAACTCTGAAACAGTTCCTGTAAATATCAGTGTATGACTACGCTTCAGAAGAACAACAGGAGAACACTGGCAAGTGGTCAGCATCATGAGAGGAAATTTAAAGCTATAATTCACTGCAGTACAGATGAGTGAATGCTGCAGTGGATTTGGATAATGCCTGGCATTATGAACGGTTAGACTAGAGTGACATATCTCTGTGAAATTTGTAAACATCTATTTGCTGAATTAAAACTAACTGCAAGTTAATCTAATGTACAAGCTTTTTCTTAAAGTTATTATTTTTCTGTGAGATCTCCTTGAAGAATTTTTGTGGGATTGTATACCAAAAGCATTCATAACTTATTGTGACATGACACATTTTCAGTCTCTTTTTATCCATGAGAATTACACAGGCTGTGTTAGTCAGTGTGTATTTAAAGGGGACATACCCCTTTTCAAAAAGCAAACCCAGTTCCCTGGGGACTTAAAAAATGAGAGTGAAATGCACTCTCAATATATCATAAGATCCAACACCACAGCAGTGTCCTCTCTAACGCAGCCCACAAAAAACTTTCTGAACAGTCTGGATGGTGGGCTCCAGAACCCTATATTAATGTGCAAATGCAGTGAATCCTCAGATTTTTTCACATGTCCCTTTTAAGACTGATATATCTTAATGACCTATGTTTTTACATGGCACCTGGTACCTAAACCCCAACTGCTACCCGAGTGCTTGGCCTCTTCACTGCCCCAAGTATGTTTGTGTGCATGTGTGTGTGTGTGTGTGTGTGTGTGTGTGTTCACTGATACAGATGGGTCAAGCACAGAAACACATTTCATTGTACATTGTACAATGACAAATAAATTCACGTTCGCAGGTTTGAATGGAGTTGTAATTTGAAAAGAAACTCTGTCTGCAACACAATGTGAATGGGCGGAGCTAAAATTCTGTAGACTGAAAAGGTTGATGTATGTAGATCTGTTGGTTTTCACATTGTATCAAAAAAACTAATTCAAAACAATGTGTCTTTGCCCAGGGCAGCTTAGCACATGTTGAAGTATTTAAGTCTGGACTGATTTTTAAATGTCTCAGAATACCAAGCAGAATGCCGTTAGCAGAGAGATAAAGCCTAGCATACTGGACCCAGACACTTTGTTTTTTTTTTACCCATGTACAGACATTGGGAGTTCATAAACACATTAGACCATTTTTGAGCATGGAAACAGACTAGAGAGCAACAAATGGTGAGGAAACATCCTCAGTATTTTAAAAATTCATTCATTCATTCATTATCTGTAACCCTTATCCAGTTCAGGGTCGCGGTGGGTCCAGAGCCTACCTGGAATCATTGGGCGCAAGGCGGAATACACCCTGGAGGGAGCGCCAGTCCTTCACAGGGCAAAACAGACACACTCACACACACATTCATACCTATGGACACTTTTGAGTCACCAATCCACATACCAACGTGTGTTTTTGGACTGTGGGAGGAAACCGGAGCACCCGGAGGACACCCACGCAGACACAGGGAGAACACACCACACTCCTCACAGACAGTCACCCAGAGCGGGACTTGAACCCACAACCTCCAGGTCCCTGGAGCTGTGAACATCTGGAGCTTTTACCAACCCCCAAAAACTGTGCATTAGACAAACCAGTCATTTTATTTGTGGAATAAAACAAACCATTATGACTGTGCCTTACTTCAGAAGTCAGGAGGAGTCATTAGGGTTGTGCCACCACCTCAGCTGAGGATCTCCACTGGGCTCATTTTCAGGAGAAAGCACATATTTAGTGCAAGAAAAAGTAAGAGCAGAGAAGTTTTCCAAACAAAAATGTAAAAATAAAATAAAATAGCAGAGCAGAGAAATAAGACAACTGAGCAAAAAGTCTGAAAACAGGAGCTGAGAAATAAGAAACTGAAGAACTTCTATGTGCCTTACTTCTCACCACTGCACTCTCAGGTTTGTGTCAACCTGTGTGTAGCTAATTACCATTTAAAAGAACACATGCTGATAATTTCAGTTCTGAACAGGGCTTTTTAGACAGAGCGAGAATGGTGAAGTGGCGCTTGATCCGTGTGCTTTTTTGAACAAAGCATTTCACAGGCATTTCATTAAGACCCCAGGGAACTTGTGAAAAAGGAGTAGAATATGTCACTTTAAAGCTGGAGTATGTGATTTTGTATGCACTAGTGTGTACGCCAGGTTTGAAAAAAATCCTACCAAAAAAGTCCTACCCCATATTCAACCCTTTTTCCAAAGCCACTTCTCTAAAACGTGAATTCACAAGACTTGATATAACTGCTTATCCATTTCAGGGTCACAGTGGGTTCAGAACCTTCCCAGAATCACTGGGTGTAAGGCAGGAACACACCTTGGAACACACCTTCGCCGTCCAATCATTTACTTTGATCAGAGTGAAGTGATTGGATGGTGTTTTTACAGTCCTGCTGCCAACACAGAAAATAAATCTTTTTATTTAAGTCGTCTGAGCATTTTATTTACTGATTATTCTCAGGATGTTGAGTATTTCCAGAAATATAACAAAAACTGCTTTTAAGGCAAATTAAAGACACGATTACAAAACACAAAACAACTGTTTAATCCAGGGTGACCAAACCTTAGATGGTGAAAAAGAGGACACGTCCGGGGGTGGTTCATAGCTGAACCCATGTGTGCTTTTAGGTCCTTTACACCTTTATTTGCTACACATGGGAAAACATAGGAATTTTAATTCATCCGAGAACTTACCGTTACGTTTCGGCATAGCTGCTCGAGATGAGGGTGGGTACATGAGCTTTGCCTGACGTAAACAAGGACTACTGACCAATTAAATATTTACAGAGAAGGTTATCGACCAATAACGGTAGCTCTACAGTCAGACCGTCCAATCCGAAGATTTTAGACTACTTCACCACGCCCCCTTCTCACTCAATCGAACCAATCGGAGTAGGGGAGGGCGGGACTAGTTTGTGAACGAAACTTCTCGAAGTTCTATGTAAGCTCTAGAAAAACAAAATCCCGGACGTTTGTGAAATTCCGCCCGGACATTTTTTAAGTCTAAAAAAGAGGACATGTCCGGGTAAAAGAGGACGTCTGGTCACCCTAGTTTAATCCCAAACTATAAGAAGTGGTTGAGAAACGAAAAACGCCAAACCCTTATTATTAGTTTGATAAATTTATCATTACCCCTGTAATAACTGTCATTTGTTATTATTACATATTTCTTAGGTAGCTCTGCTTGGCTTCAGGTTTCCTATGCCCTAAAACTGTTCCTATGACTGTTCTTAGCATTAGTCCAAACAAGGTAACACAAGTAACATTCTCATCTTTCACGTTCTTCAAACCTTTAGTGGATGATACACTCTACCACGAGACTCACCATTATCACTTTTAATTTGTGTTCTGATTCGCACTAAAATAATACTGTTTCAGTGCAACATCCCAAAAACTCTGTCATCAGGAGTTTGCAAGTTAGACTGACGTAACGCGTAAGCCTTCTAACTCCAGAGGCTACCCACACTATATCACACTATATATCACATGAAATTTATCAGCGGTGACCTGTTGTTTGTGCACAGTGCACACACAAGAGCAGTCACAGACAAGACTCTCACACTGCATTATGTGTAAATCCCCTACAAGGATGACCTGTCTCAGAAATTACATTCTCTCACCTAAACACCTGTGTGGATCAGTCTCACTGGTTGCTGTAGAGGAGCACACACTATAAAATACAACACACAAAACATGTTTGAAAGTCACCTTTCTGATAAATTCACCACACACGAGTAGACATTACGGGCATGTGCAGAAACACTAAGCCTAAAATTGTGTAGTGTACACTTGGTTTTAGTGGCAGTTCAAATAGATGCAGTCCTATCACCATGGTAGCATATCAGGATGTTTCAGCCAATTGTATGGTTACAACTTTGTGGGACTAGTTTGAGGAAGGTCCATTTCTGTTCCAGTCTGTGTTACTGCCCAGTTTAAGGATGAACCGTAGCAGAATGAGGTGTGTGACCGATGAGCCCTGACCTCAACCCCATCAAACACCTTTGGTATGATTTAGAGTGGAGACTCTGGGCCAGGCCCTTTCCTCCAACACCAGAGTCTGACCTCACCAATGTTCTTCTGGATGGATGGGCAAAAACTCCTACAGACACACTCTAAAAAGAGGGATGAGATGTGACTGGACAAGCAGGTCATGTGAGCAGGGTGTGTGGTCTGTGTGGAGCTGCTACACTGTGGTCAAGGTGGTTAAGAGAAAGAAACCGAACAAACTGATCTCCATTATGAATCATGACGGTCAGACGCTACACACCATCATCATGGAATAGAGGTGTAAGTTCAGTGGCAGGTTACAGTTACAGAGCTGCTCAGCTGACAGACTTTATGAGCTCCTTTGTCCCTAGAACAACCAAGCTCTTCACCTCTTCTGAGAGGGGCTAGACGACGGAGGAGGACTGAAACCTATCTTATATACATATGTTTATTTAGCTGCACATCTGAACAATTTATTGAATAATGAATATATTTCATATCTGGGCGCTTTTCATATATTCATATATTTATTCACTATCTTCTGTTTTGCAGAAGGCTCTTTGCACTAGTTCCCACTTCATATATATATTTACAGATATCTATTTGTATATATTATTATAGCTAAGTTTGTGTAGCATTTGTAGTCTGAGCATATTTATGCAGATATTAAGTATTGCATTTATTGTACAGGGGGGCACGGTGTGTCGCAGTCACACAGCTCCAGGGACCTGGAGGTTGTGGGTTCGATTCCCGCTCCGGGTGACTGTCTGTGAGGAGTGTGGTGTGTTCTCCCTGTGTCTGTGTGGGTTTCCTCCGGGTGACTGTCTGTGAGGAGTGTGGTGTGTTCTCCCTGTGTCTGTGTGGGTTTCCTCCGGGTGACTGTCTGTGAGGAGTTGGTGTGTTCTCCCCGTGTCCGCGTGGGTTTCCTCCGGGTGCTCCGGTTTCCTCCCACAGTCCAAAAAACACACATTGGTAGGTGGATTGGCGACTCAAAAGTGTCCGTAGGTGTGAGAGTGTGAGTGAGTGTGTGTGTGTGTCTGTGTTGCCCTGTGAAGGACTGGCGCCCCCTCCAGGGTGTATTCCCACCTTGTGCCCAATGATTCCAGGTAGGCTCTGGACCCACCGTGACCCTGAACTGGATAAGCACTTACAGATAATGAATGAATGAATGAATTTATTGTACAGGGGGTGGCACGGTGGCCCAGCAGATGTCACACAGCTCCAGGGTCCTGGGGTTATGGGTTTGAGCCCCACTTTCAGGTGACTGTCTGTAAGGAGCTTGGTGTGTTCTCCCCAGTTTCCTTCCACGGTCCAAAAACACACAGTGGTGGGTGGATTGGTGAAGTGTCCATAGGTCTGAGTGTGTGAGGGAATATGTGAGTGTGTGTCACCCTGTGAAGGACTGGCGTCCCCTCCAGGATGTGATCCTGTCTTGCACCCAGTGATTCCGGGTAGGCTCTGGACCCACCGCGACCCTGAACTGGATTTTTGCTACTGGCTGCTAAATTTCTATCTATCTATCAAAATCGTGTAGAAAGCCTTCCCAGAAGAGTGCAAGTTGTTACAGTTGCAATGGGGCAACCATCTTCAAACGCCTCTGGGTTTAGTATTCGATCGTCATGAATCTCCTGTTAGGTGTAATACTTTTGTTCATATAGTGTACCTTTGGTTTAACTTTCTAGCGAGAAGGTCAAACATGACACTGCTCCAACACCAGATGGCAGCATTGTGCAACATTCAGACCAGAGGGACACCAATCGGGCTCAGACTGAGGCAGTATATTTTCACTACTCTCTGATCTGCTCATCATCTGTGATATGTCTTTTTAATACCTGTATTAGAGTGTTTATAGGGCAATGTTCACAGGGTTGTAAACAGGTGGGTACCGTAGCTCATACTAAAGTAACAGAATTGTTACTTCTTTGAGTAACTTCTACTGATAAAAGCACAAAAGTATTTACAAACTACAACAGAATTTCATTATAAACGAGTGGAAAATTCAGCTTTCCATGTTATGAGCTGTTTAAGGAACCGAGCACATGACCCAAAAAATAAAAATCAAAACTACTCATTCTCTAATAAGAGATTAAAAACAGTTTAGTTGAGAATAACCTTATTTCATATTTGTAACTAATGCTAATACCATAGCCATGCTTAGTGTGACAGAGAAGCAGAAGAGATGGTTTCTGTGGTCAACATGGAGGATCACAACACTGAAAACTAACAGGAAAAATGAGTTTCATACCAACAACACATTGGAACATTATTTAATACTGAGAACAAGCATTTATAATGTGTACTTCAGTTCAAATTCAACACATTGGAGAGAGCTCTGCAAAGCAAGGTCATAGCTAAATGTGAGCGTGTCATAATCAACCTATTTACAATGAAAAGTACATAATTTCACTAAATAATCTCCCTATGCTGGAGAAAGTCAAACGGTAAACAAGCTGCTGCAGTTTTCTTGGATTTACCCGCTTCACATATGACTCCATTTTTACATTATAAGGTTTGACTAGACAAGGCTGATGGTATCTTCCTTATTTATTTTCCCCTTCCACCTTAAACATCATTTTAGGAGACTGTTGCTTCTTAATCACAATTTTTTCATATTCAAACATTTAGTTCCACCTTAAATGAGTCAGTTTACATGACTAATATTGACTTTATTCACCAGTTTCTTATTTGAAGCTTCTGTTTCACCTTAAATAGCTGACAATGCAAGGCATTCCTCACTTTCTTCATTTAAAACACACCTGTCTCTTAAGGTGTCCCCATCTGTCAAGTACACCACCAATATTTACTCTTGTTTAACTGGTAGAACCTAACATTTTCTCTGTTCCCTTGCTTGCTTCAAGGCTGCAGCACGCTTTAATTGTCTGCTACTGATTTTCATACCTGGAAACCCAGGTTTTTGAAACTGTACTGTGATTAGACAGTGCGTATAATCCCAGGCTGAAACACCCGTAGAGCTCCGCTCCGGAGTGGACACTCCTCACAGAGGAATATACCGGCTGCATGTTTCCTTAATCCCTGATGACACATCCGGATCATTTTAATATTTAATTCTGTAAATATACATATTACAGACTGCTGCTTTAAAAGAGATATTTGCGAGTTTATACATGTAAATATAATATATTTTATAAAATTCAGAGATTATTTCCTCACCATTTGCTAGTTCTTTGGTCTGAGTGCTGGAAAAAGGACCAGTGTTTGTACATGGCCCTAGCTCTGTAAATGGGGAAAATACTCAGGAAATGGTTGAAATCACTGACTGAGCCACAGCTGAGAAATAACATCTGGAGGCGTTTGGAGAAATGGAGAGACTTCCAAATTGAAAAGCATGAAAAAATATGAGGATGTTGCTCTATTTCTGGGTAACATTGACTTATTGCTAGTACAGATTAGGTATGTGTGTGTGTGTGTGGGGGGGGGTGTTTTACTGAAGTAAAACAGTAGTAGAATCGCCTACGTTGAAGAGAACAGTAGTAGAATTGTTTTGTTTCAGAGTGTTGGTGATAGGAACCAAAGGTCACAATGCCTACAAAATAAAATGTAAATAAAAATGTATTTATAAGTGAACCTTCAGTAACAATTTGGAAACTATTTGGCCTTGAGAAATGAATGTACCTCTCTAGTGCACACATCCTATCAGACATTAGCCATAAACAGGGGTGGTGACAGGAATCAGGAGTCATAATAGTTACAACAAAAATATAGCCATTTAATTTACTACCCACTGAGAACCTACATGTGTCTTGTGAATGTAGTGTCGATTAAGGGTAAAGTGGGGCTTGATCTGAGAAGGCTTTCAAACATTAGGCATTCTGTGAACAGGTCTGTTAGTTTCTCTAGAAGAGCATGTTACACCAAACCACTCTCAATGACTTTGTCATTAGTTAGCTGTATACAGTACTATAGCTGAAATTCAGGAAAAAGAAACGGACTTCCCCTTGAAAGAAAACCTCTGAGATTTTGCAGAAGGAAGTGTATAAGACAAAACACCAACCACATGAGCGACATGAAACACACACCTTCAGCCAAAATCAGAAGTACAACTTGGAGAGAGAATTAGAATATAGTCTGAATTAGACAGAAAGAGTTTATGTGCTTGTACTGATGCTTCAGATGCAGACATAATAATATCAGTGATGACAGATTCAATTATTTAGAGTTATAAAGAGTTATAAAGTAATAAAGAGAGATTTTTAAATATATATATATATTTGAGAAAGTGTAATTATTTGTGTGGTGCAGCAGGTAGTGTCGCAGTCACACAGCTCCAGGGACCTGGAGGTTGTGGGTTCGATTCCCGCTTCGGGTGACTGTCTGTGAGGAGTTGGTGTGTTCTCCCTGTGTCTGCGTGGGTTTCCTCCGGGTGACTGTCTGTGAGGAGTTGGTGTGTTCTCCCTGTGTCTGTGTAGGTTTCCTCCGGGTGACTGTCTGTGAGGAGTTGGTGTGTTCTCCCTGTGTCTGCGTGGGTTTCCTCCGGGTGACTGTCTGTGAGGAGTGTGGTGTGTTCTCCCTGTGTCTGTGTAGGTTTCCTCCGGGTGACTGTCTGTGAGGAGTTGGTGTGTTCTCACTGTGTCTGCGTGGGTTTCCTCCGGGTGACTGTCTGTGAGGAGTTGGTGTGTTCTCCCTGTGTCTGTGTGGGTTTCCTCCGGGTGACTGTCTGTGAGGAGTTGGTGTGTTCTCCCTGTGTCCGCGTGGGTTTCCTCTGGGTGCTCCGGTTTCCTCCCACAGTCCAAAAACACACGTTGGTAGGTGGATTGGCGACTCAAAAGTGTCCGTAGGTGTGAGTGTGTGAGTGAATGTGTGAGTGTGTGTGTCGCACTGTGGAGGATTGGCGCCCCCTCCAGGGTGCATTCCCACCTTGCGCCCAATGATTCCAGGTAGGCTCTGGACCCACCGCGACCCTGAATGAGATAAGCGTTTACAGATAATGAATGAATGAATGAATGAATAATTATTTGTGTGTTCTTGTATTTTGACCATTTGTCCATTATGTGATTAATATGGAAGTTTTACTTTTTTTTTGTTATTCATTCATTCATTCACTTTTTCAAAAATCAGGGTCAAACTGGGCCCTACGCAGATTAATTTTGCACAAAACCAGTCCATTGCAGGGTTTCACACTCTCATGTAGTCACTCACACTCACAACCATGGACAGTTTCACACACTCACACTTGTTAACACTTGTTTCATGCAGTAATCCAGTTATCAACATGTGGTTTTGGACTTTGGGAGGGAAATGGGCGCACCCAGAGGGACCCCACACTGACACAGGGAGAACACGCCGCACAGACGCGGTGAGACGCAGAAGCACTGATGCAGGATTGATCCCAGGGCCCAGAGCTGTGTGTAAATGACGTCACCTCCAGTGTGAATTCCAGGGGCGTCGCTAAGAAATAAATTGTGTACCGTTGGTCGGAAGACATCTTGACTTTCAAAACGTCTTTGCTTTCTCCCACCCTCTGCTACGGATCGACAGGGGTGAAGGCACAGGCTTGCTTCTTTCTCAGCAGTGGCACTCCACAGACTTTTCACAACTTTACATTTCTTCATTCGAATTCCATGCCATTTAGTGTCTCTGATGAGGGGAACCTTCTATCAGAGAAACTGCAGCCATCCTGCATTCTCCAACTGCGCTCATCTATTGATCTCACCTTCAGCCAGTTTACTCCAGTTTACACAGAGCAAGAAACACTCTGACCCTGATCTTCAGAAGACCTGTCCCCGCTTTTATTCTGAGGGTGACTCATTCTGACTCCTCTGATCATCAATTCATATCCTTCACACTCTCCTTCCCTGCTTTTCCTACACACACTACCTCCACTACTCACCGTGATCTCGGCTCTGTCTCTCCCTCTTGCCTGTACTACTACAACCACGCTTCCACACCTTGAATCCTTCTACCTCCCACTGGAAATTTCTGCTACATGCTCTTTCCTTTCATCTATCTCCTACTCAGTCAACATTCTCTGTCCTTTCTTTTTTAAGGTCAGCAAGATCTTTTCCACCTGCCCCATGGTTGATGGATGTTTAGTTCAACAAATGGCCAAAAGAAAGTGGAAATCGCAAGACTCTGACCTCTGCTAATACCAATCTCTCCTTTCTAGTCTGTCGGTGGAAGTAACTGCTGCAAAATCGTTCTTCTACAAAGAGAAACTGGAAGCAGCAGCATATGTTTCTCTTCAAAGCAGGTGACAAAATCGTCCATGGATCAGATGCTGATCTTGTTGACAATATCCATCAATCTTTCCCCCCCTTCGACTTGCTTTAAGGTGTATTTCCTGTGGTTGAGGTGTAAACAAAGTCATTCACAGTTGTCGGATCAGAAATGGTTCATTGTAGAGAAGCTTACTACCTCAGCAGTTACAGTGGTGGTGGAGCCAGGAGTCACAAGGCTTACAATACAGAGACAGTAGTTGTGGATCAATTAAAAACATAATTAACCATGTTTTTGAAATATGAATGATTCCATTATGAAAAAAGAGGAAAACTGGTGGAATTGCCCTTTTAACTGTAACACTCATAAAGCATTTGACTTCAAAACACAGATCAGTACCTAGGTAAATGAGTGGAAGAAACTGACACAATCTTCATTCAACCTTTACATCCTGTGATTCATTATAAAAATAGTGGATTTCCCTTTGCTTTTCATAGTGTTTTGTTTTTAAAATGCAAAACATCACCACTCTTTCATACTACAGGCCTCCGTAAAGGTGGATCTTGGCAAAAGAGATGGTCTCATAATAGTCCTTATGACCTTTTTCATAGATGAGAAAGATGTGTTTCTTATCCTCAGCTTGGTCTCCTCTGAGTGAAGTTAAAGAGGAGTAGCCACTTGGACCTGTCCAAATCTGCAACACTTCGTTCTCCCAGGACTTACCATCCGTCAGAGACCAGCGGAGAGTTAGATTGACCCCTGGAGGAGAGAGACAAGGATAAAAATGTTTTTACAGATGCCCTCAATTAAATATTCAGGTATTTATGGGGAAACACCCCCCTCCAGAAAAAACTAAACTCTTTTCTCACTCTGTTGGGAGTTGGCCGGGTTACTGAAGTACAGCACCCCCTCCTTTTGCAGAGCTCCAGCCGCCACCACAGGGTCAACTAGGGTGTGATCAAACAGTAGTTCCTCCACCGGCAGCGTCTCACCTCCGTCCAGACTTCGCACCACCATCCGGCAGCGGCAGTGATAGTTATTCTGGTTTCGCACATTTATCAATATGCTTCCGTCCTGCAGTTCCACCGGCTGAAAATGTTACATTTATTTAATTAAATTCTATTAAAAATTTAAAACACTTTATTAGAGTGATTTTATGAGGACAATCTAAATAAAATGAGACCAATGGAGAGACAGCTTTGGGCTGACACACACACACATACACACGGAGCAGTTGCAAGTGCCTTGCTCAATGGCAACTCAGCCATGGATGTTGAGGGAGGAGACAGGGTTGTTTCTGTATTAACCCTGCCCTTATTCTTATTAATCTATCAGTGTTAAGCCTGAACCCCATTGTCTCTCACCTGACACTCATCTGGGTTGAAATCCAGGTTCTGTTTCAGCTGGTTGTAGGGGATACTCTTTAACGCTGCCCCATTTCTCCAAGTTTGTCCATGATCATCGCTAAGGATGCAAAAAACTCCATCTCCCTGGATAGTGCCATGACCACACACCACGAGACGGCCTTGAGCGGGCGGATAGTGTTTCTGTTGAATTTATAATAATATATATATATATATATATATATATGTATATATATATATATATTTAAGTAGTTAAAGTTTTGAATCTAGAAACACTGTAGTTAAACAATTATATTCAAATTCACATGAAAATAGTGCAGATTAAATGTAGATGGGCAACTTAGTTAAAGTGCTTCTTCAACTGGGAATGATCTGCAGAAACATTTGGAAATGTTTTTTTCCCCTGATTTATTAAGGTTTATTAGGGCGGCACGGTGGCGCAGCAGGTAGGTGTCGCAGTCACACAGCTCCAGGGACCTGGAAGTTGTGGGTTCAAGTCCCACTCTGGGTGACTGTCTGTGAGAAGTGTGGTGTGTTCTCTCTGTGTCTGCGTGGGTTTCCACCGGGTGACTGTCTGTGAGCAGTTTGGTGTGTTCTCCCTGTGTCTGCGTGAGTTTCCACCGGGTGACTGTCTGTGTGGTGTGTTCTCCCTGTGTCTGCGTGAGTTTCCACCGGGTGACTGTCTGTGTGGTGTGTTCTCCCTGTGTCTGCGTGGGTTTCCTCCGGGTGACTGTCTGTGAGGAGTGTGGTGTGTTCTCCCTGTGTCTGCGTGGGTTCCCTCCGGGTGACTGCCTGTGAAGAGTGTGGTGTGTTCTCCCTGTGTCTGCGTGGGTTTTCTCCGGGTGACTGTCTGTGAGGAATGTGGTGTGTTCTCCCTGTGTCTGCGTGGGTTTCCACCGGGTGACTGTCTGTGTGGTGTGTTCTCCCTGTGTCTGCGTGGGTTTCCTCCGGGTGACTGCCTGTGTGGTGCGTTCTCCCTGTGTCTGCGTGGGTTTCCACCGGGTGACTGTCTGTGTGGTGTGTTCTCCCTGTGTCTGCGTGGGTTTCCTCCGGGTGACTGCCTGTGAGGAGTGTGGTGTGTTCTCCCTGTGTCTGCGTGGGTTTCCTCCGGGTGACTGTCTGTGAGGAGTGTGGTGTGTTTCCTCCGGGTGACTGTCTGTGTGGAGTGTCGTGTGTTCTCCCTGTGTCTGCGTGGGTTTCCTCCGGGTGACTGTCTGTGTGGAGTGTGGTGTGTTCTCCCTGTGTGTGTGTGGGTTTCCTCCGGGTGACTGTCTGTGAGGAGTGTGGTGTGTTCTCCCTGTGTGTGCGTGGGTTTCCTCCGGGTGACTGTCTGTGTGGAGTGTAGTGTGTTCTCCCTGTGTCCGTGTGGGTTTCCTCCCACGGTCCAAAAACACACGTTGGTAGGTGGATTGGTTACTCGTGTGTGTGTGTGTTGCCCTGTGAAGGACTGGCGCCCCCTCCAGGGTGTGTTCCTGCCTTGCACCCAATGATTCCGGGTAGGCTCCAGACCCACCGCGACCCTGAACTAGATAAGCGCTACAGACAATGAATGAATTACGCATTATTAGATCTACACTTGTTATTAATTTTTATTAAACTCAGAAAAAAGTTATTGTATTTCAGTGTATTGCTTTTTGATTTTTCAGTTTGATGGCAGTCATTTAGTTTTTTTATTATTTGTTTTAATCCACATGATGGCACCGTTCACACAGATGTTAAATTAAAGAATGAAACGAAATCAAATCAAACCTGAATGCCGAAACCAGGTCCTAGGATGAAGCTCTTGACCCCAAGCTGGAGGGTGAGGGTTCGAGGATGGCTCCAGGTCAGTCCATCGTCCAGACTCTGCACCAGCATGGTGCTGGGGGAACTACAGTGATAGCGGTAGAAACACAGAGAGTAAATCAGCATCAGTGTTCCTGTTTCTTCATCCACAACAACAGAGCCCAGGTTAGAGCCATCTGTGTGAATCCCATCGTCCACAATGAAGGAGGTGGGAGACCAGGTTGCTCCTGTGAATAAAAGAGAGAAGAAGAAGAGATTTACAAAGAATCCACTCTTTTAAATTGTAAACTGTACGTTATTCTTTTACAAGATGCCATTCTTTCTACTGTACTGGCATAAGTAATTTATTTTCTAGCAATAAGCACATTTCCTTTATCTAATAAGTATAATAATAATAATAATAATAATATATTTTAAATCCATTTTAAAGTCCTTACAAGGTTTCCTTGAAGAATATGTTACTCTCCTAATGGATTATTTAAAGGAGAGTTACTTAAGGAACCATTTATTTGAAGTAAATGGTATCTTTGAAAAAAATTATTTCTAGAAACCTCTATCAAAGCTATCATTTAAGTACTTTTATTTGACTGTGAATGTAATTGACATATTAGGACTGATTAGACAAATCATGTATCAGCATTAGAAATGAACATCTGATGAAACTTCTAGTGCAAAATCACTTCTCTGGGTCTTAAAATAGCAGGGTACTTTCAGCTCGTAATTTCCACGGCCTAAAAACGTATTTAAGGAACTGCTGTAATGGAGAACTCAGAAAAGCAAAGTGAGATCTGGAAGAAGAACTGTCAGACAGAGCTGATTGTACGCCAGAAACCTTATATATCTTGTCTAGTCAAAAATAAATCAAAAGACTGATTTAAAAATGTCTGCAGTGGTTGTATTTATGCCTTTTAAAAACTGAACATAATTTTGTCAGGGGTTTTCAAAATGTTTAATTCATATTGTATTAAATGTGTTTAGAGGCCAAACACTGATAAATTCCATAAAGTGTGGAGTTATTATCCAGGTATTAACCTTGTTATCTATTATTCAGTACCTTCCCATTTCATCCACTCACATCATCATGAAATGCTTTTTCTTACTGAGTCACATCTGACCCTTCACTGAACCCCCTGCAATATGTTTACCATCCCAACCATTACACAGATGACACCATCACATCAACCCTTCATCAGACCCTCACCCACTTGGGCAAATAAGTGAAAATATACTAGCAGTTCATGGACTTCAATTTAGCATAAAACACCATCATTCCTCAGAATCTGAACCCTCTAAGCCTCAAAAAAAGAAAAAAACAAAAACACAGTTGGATCCTGATTGGAAGACCTAAGATCATGAGCAGCATCTCCACTATGACCATGCTGAGCAATGGCCTTTCCCATTGGCAGTGTGTTAAGTCCTCTACTGTTCTCATTTCACAAGTTTAATCACATCAGGTTTGCTGATGACACTACTGTGCTGGGCCGCATCAGTAAAGACTATGAATCAGTGTACAGAACAGAGATGTGGCAACTAGCAAATCTAATCAAAAACTTACATCTGAATGTGGACTAGACAAAAGAGATAGATTTTGACATTACAAGCACCAAGTTCATTGGCATTCACCTAATGAAGAACCAATCCTAGACAATGGACACAAGCTCCAGAGCTGAGAAAGACCAGCAACTGAAGCTACGGAAGACTCCAGCCTCCCGTCTGTTATTCTTACCTTTTTACACAGGAACTACAGAGCACCCTGACTAGCTGCATCATTTGCCTGGTTTGGTAACTGCACTTGGTCTTAGGCCAAGGCCTTCCAGAAAATACTGAGAACAGCTGAGAAGATCACTGGGTGATCTCTCTCCCCTCAATCATGGACATTTATACCACACACTGCATTCGCTAAGCCAGCAGCTTTGTGGATAGACCCACACAACCCTCACACAAACACTTTCTTTTCTGTAGTTTGGTTCTGTCCAGTACTGTTAGATTATATAACAGGTTTTTCTCCACAAGCCATCAGACTCCATGACGCCCAGATTCTGAAATGTCAGATACCTCCAAACACACACACACACACACACACACACACAAACAAATACTCACTAACAGTCATTGTCTTTGAAACAATGCATTTAAAGGCAATTATTGTACTGCATATCAAGACACTGTACTTATCATGTCTCCTATATTCTGGTTTTTCGGTAACCTTTGTACTTTGCAAAATATGGACAATCAGAGTTTTTTTGCTAGAATATCTTTCTACAAATTGTTTGTTTTACTGTGTACTTGACTGGAACACAATAAATCCTCTTGAACTGCTAGGAGACTATTCTGTATGTTCTTTAGTAAAAGAAGTAAAGAAACGTAAACACATGTAGACCCTCATTCATTCATTGCCTGTAAGCGCTTATCCAGTTCAGGGTCGCGGTGTGTCAGGAGCCAACCTGGAATCACTGGGTGCAAAGCAGGAACACACCCAGTCCTTCACAGGGCGACACACATTCACTCACACCTAAAACACCTTTTTTTGAGTCGCCAATCCACCTACCAGCATGTGTTTTTGTACTTTGGGAGGGAACTGGAGTACCCGGAGAAAACCCACGCAGACACAGGGAGAACACACCACACTCCTCAAAGACAGTCACCCGGAGGAAACCCTCGCAGGCACAGAGTGAACACACCACTCTCCTCACAGACAGTCACCTGGAGGAATCCCACGCAGACACAGGGAGAACACACCACACTCCTCAAAGACAGTCACCCGGAGGAAACCCTCGCAGGCACAGAGAGAACACACCACACTCCTCACAGACAGTCACCCGGAGAAAACCCACGCAGGCACAGGGAGAACACACCACACTCCTCACAGACAGTCACCCGGAGGAAACCCACGCAGACACAGGGAGAACACACCACACTCCTCACAGACAGTCACCCGGAGGAAACCCACGCAGACACAGGGAGAACAGAGAGAAGCAGGACTCGAACCCACAACCTCCAGGTCCCTGGAGCTGTGTGACTGCGACACTACCTGCTGCACCACCATGCTGCCCTAAACAGCTGGATTTTGTAAAGGTGCTGAACCTCTGTCTGTGGAGCGTCTCAGGGCGATAAACTTGGCCTCCATGTCTCCACTAGATGTTTTCCGAGAAAGCCAACAGACTGCCGAGGGGGGTGAAGGTCAGCAGGGGAATCCGGTAGGTGTGCACTTCTCCAGCTCCTCCACCCACCCACAGCAACTTCTCTTCAGTAATGATGGGGTTAAACTAACAGAGATGATGCAAAAAAAGACAAAAACAGATACATTTCATATTTCCCTTTTCCACGAACCTTGCTCCGTTTTCTATGAATGACAGCCCAAATGACTAAAGCAAAATGTCTTGGTGTTTTATGCAGATAAAGAGCCCTAAAACAGAATATTCCTTACTTTCTTAATATAATATAGGTAAAGGTAAATATAACACTTTCTAGTCCTACACGTCTCAGTCTACAAAAGGCAGGTGTAAATAGTCATATTTAAACAAGTTCATGAATGTGACTTCACGACAATGTTAAATTCGACAGTGTAGAAAACAGTGAAGCTTATAAACTGAAAGTGTAAATCCGGAAGCTACGACGGAGTTTTAGGGCCACGGCGTTGAAAAAAAAAAACAAGATTCTGAGAATATTCTCAGAATAATTCTGAGAAAAACTCGGAATAATTGAGTAAAAAAGGTCTGTATAATTTCGAGAATATAATCAGAATATTTAGAGAAACACTGTTTGGGTTATAATTTTCTATAATATATAAGGCAGTTACACTGTGTGTCTGCTCCATTATATGCAGCGAATTATTTCGAAATTATTTTCTGTGAATTTTCCCAATATTTTTTTCTCATAATTATTCCGAGATTATTCTCAGAATATTCCGAGATTTTTTTCTCAGAATTTTCCCGAGATTTTTTTTCAGAATTATTCCGATATTATTTTCAGAATTATTCCAAAATTTTATTCTTGGAATTATTCCGAGATTTTTTTCTCAGAATTATTCAGAGAATATTCTCAGAATTCTGACTTTAATCTCGGAATCTTGTTTTTTTATTATTTTTTTTTTTTTCCCCAACGCCATGGCCCTAGAACTCCGTCGTACTCAGCAGCGCGTGCCACAGTGGCAGCAGTTCCTGTTTGAAATGTTCCCGGTCTAAAACAAATAACAGGGCTCTAACAGTTCAGTCCATCGCTGGTAAACAGACAGGCAAACTCAGACATTACTAGTGTGTTAATCTAACATAAAATAGAGACATTTTTACCTCTTCATTGCCTCCGTGTGTAGCCTGGATGAACCAAATACAAACCAGTAGCAGTTTCATACCTGCTCATCTTCAGTTTAACAGCTCTGTTTACCTGCTCATACACACACCACAACACATGACTGAGTACGTTGATCACTTTATGATCAGGCCATAAGACCATCTCAGTCCAATAGAGCTCTGTGTGTCAATGTTTAAAAGACAGCTCCATCAACTTTACATCATCTCTGTATTAAGTCGTTCAGATGTAAACACATGCAATGGGTTTATTTTGGTGTGAAATGATCTTTTTTATAAAAATGAATTTATTACAGTGGAGATAATAGTAACCAGAATTGAGGGTGGTTTGTTGTTTTTTTGTGCTGCTGAATTTTTTTAAACACCTCATTGATACTTCTGGACTTTCTCCCAACCAAAAATACAGTCTGAAACATCCTGTAACCACTGATAAGGTGGCGGACTAGAGGACGACTAACACAAACTATGCAACTACAGATGAGCTATTGTCTCATCTAAACTGAAGACCAGCAAAACAGGAACATTTAATATAATGGACAGAGTGGACACCATTTAAAAACTAAAGAGCAGGGTGAAAAGATGTAAAAACCATAGCATAAAACTGCAGCATGCACCTGTATGATTTGTGGAGCTGATAAATTTAATAGTGAGTGCAGACACACGTTTGTCCTTTGAATGATTTGGCTGGTCTGTGTATATTCAAAATGAATTTGTGTAATAACTTTAAACCATTTGGATGTCTAGTTCCTACTACCACCGCTGTGAAGATGTCTGAAAACAAGACACTTCATGTCAAACCACTCTAAATGAGTTTATTTATATATTACACAGCAATTGTCTTGTAAGTAAAGGGTTTTTAAAAAATCAGATCTGATTTGTTCTTCTTGCCGTCCTAAGAAACCTCATGCTGAAACTCATATATATCCCAGGCTGTGCTTCCATCTTGAAAAATGCATAGCTGCTGTTGCCACAAACCTAGTATCTCCATTTCCGTCATTCTTAAACGTTAACATTTGAAGCTGCCATCGTGTGATATATTCATGATGATCAGACAAAGGGCAGTGCTCCAGAATGACTTTAAATAAAATCTTGTTACATTAACGTTCATCTCTTCTGTAAAACTGCAGAGCCACAACAGCCGTGGTCAGGATGAGGCTGTTAGAGAGGATGAATGAATGAGCACCAACTTCACTTTAAAAAGGGCAGAAGAACCATACAGATCATAGACCGATCTAATGACTGCATTCATGACTTAAAAGTATGGAGAAAAACATGGATCTCCTCCCACAGCACAAAAACACACGTCATGTGGCTTTTTAAATGTGTCCAGAATGTGAGTGTGTGAGAGACTGGGTGAGTGTTTTATGCTCTGTGATGGACTGGTGCCCCATTCAAAGTGTCTCACTGCTCCCACTGGCTCCAGCTTCATTGCAACACAGAGCAGGATGAAACTGAATAAATGAATAAATGAATGAACAAGGGTGAACAAAATTCACCCATATTTTTAACACTCATAATTCCATACCACTTTACAGTATGACAAAAAGCAGAGGTCTTAAAAACAGTGTATTTTGACTTCACAGAAGTACAGCTCGAGATTAGATGGACATAGAAACTGTGCACTGTTGCCTGAACACACTCTTTGCTCATGTGACATCTGAAATAAACCATATATTGAAACAAACCTTGAGTGAAGTCAAATGTGCACTGATATTATACTGTATGCAAAATGGCACATTTCTTTCACATTTATTGTAGCCAATCGTCCGATTTAAGAACGTTTAACATTAACATGAACTACTTTAAGAAAAGCCAAATTGTCAAAGAGAGAGAGAAAAAAAAAAAGCAGTGGAGTCATTCCTGAGCTCACAAATGGATTCATATAGAACAAGAGTAAAACGTCTCCATGAACTCCCACACATTTGAGAGTATATACACTACATATCCAAACGCTTGTAGACACCCATTTTAAATTGTGATTACCACGAGTTTAAAGTGCACCCATTACTGACATCATTGCTTTAAATGGTAGAATGGGACCCTCTGGACCAAACACACATTAGCCTACAGTCACCACGCTCAATGCCAAGCACCAGCTAGAAGCTTACAAGATTTTTAGAGGCTGCAGCAAAGAAGGGACAACCACTGTCTACAAACGTTTGCTTGTATAGTGTATTACTACAAATTTCCCCAGACTAAGTGCATAATCTTAAGACTGTGTAAACAGAAAAATGAAATGCACACAGGTAAAAATAACACATGAATTTTCAGTGGAGAGTAATTGCACAGTGCTAGCACAGCCATTTTCTTTTGTATGGAAGCTTCAGTAGATTCTTCATGAGGAGTTGAGTTATTGCTGGCTGGATGGCAGTTAATTCTCAGCAAACCAGAGCTGCTGATGCTCACCATCATGTTCTTATGGTTTAAGAACACATCACAAACCACTGTTCTTGAACAAATGGATACAGAAAGGATAAACAAGCCTTAGGCCTTGCAGGTCAGGTCCTTATGGTGTGCTTTTGGAGGATGTTCTAAACCCCAGCCCGGAAAAAATGTCTGGAGTAGGGAAAATACGAAAAGAACTTGCAAGTGCTCTATTGATTCCAATGTCCTTCAGGACTAATTAAGTGGTAGCTTATTAATTATGATACTCTTCTTTTGGCACTGATGGAAAGCAATCGTGGGCATCTCCTTGACATCCTTCTTAGTTGGTTTAACTATGTGTGATGAGTCTGCAGATGGATTACCTGTGATGTTTTAAAGGTGAAGTGCCTGAACTTGTTTACTTATTAAACTACTCCCCTGCATCTCCATGTGGCAATCACCCAGAATACATTGTATGTGATCTTTATTTGCAGCAATCGCAAGTATCATGACTTTGAGTCGATCCCGTACTTAATGCCGCATTTATGTAAATTTACTAAACAAACTTATTTCTATTTCCCTTTTTTCGTCCCATTGCACGGTCCACTTCTCTTCTACCTGCCTCCATAGAGGTGGACCTTAGCAAGAGAAATGGTCTCAACTGACTCTCTGTGACCCTTCTCGTAGATGATGAAGATGTACTTCTTATCCTCAACAGAGTCACCAACAAGTGTGGTCATTGAGGAGTAGCCGCTCGGCCCCTGCCAAATCTGTAGTGCCTCATCTTCCCATGACCGGCCATCTGTCAATGACCAGCGAAGAGTCATATTGATCCCTGGAATAGAGACAAAGGATAAGTCCATTAAACCATGTCAAATATCATCATCACTCATCTTTTTCTTTTTTATACCCATTTCAGGGTTGAGGTGGCGACAGGGCAAGCAAGAAGCCCAGGAATGATCCCTCTCATCCTGGACATCAGCAGATGTCCAGCCCCTTCCCTGTGGCAGAAGGCTTAGGGCCATCAAACCAGGACAACCAGACACGCCAACAGCTTCTTCCCCAGAACTGTGACACTTTTTTTAAGGTGTACATTAAACCTTAAACTGAAACACCTGGTTTTAGACCGCAATAATTTATTAGTGTGGTGTAGGGCCTCCTTTTGCGGCCGATACAGCGTCAGTTCATCTTGAGAATGACATACACAAGTCCTGCACAGTGGTCAGAGGGATTGTAAGCCATTCTTCTTGCAGGATAGTGGCCAGGTCTCTACGTGATGCTGGTGGAGGAAAACGTTTCCTGACTCGCTCCTCCACAACACCCCAAAGTGGCTCAATAATATTTAGATCTGGTGACTGTGCAGGCCATGGGAGATGTTCAACTTCACTTGCATGTTCATCAAACCAGTTTCACCAGTCTCGCTGTGTGTATTGGTGCATTGTCGTCCTGATACACGGCACCGCCTTCAGGACACAATGTTTGAACCATTGGATGCACATGGTCTTACTGTTGCAATGTGCACTTAATGAAGATTGTCCACCAGGCTGCTCCAATTTAGCCATGACACCTCCCACGCTACAATGACAGATGTTTCAGCTTTTGTGTTACCCCTGTTCATCTTACTTAGAGTGTTACATCTGCTCTGTGATAGTTGCACAACTGTACTCTATTTAATCTTTTTTTAACATGATAGATTATCTTAATAAATGGTCTTTTAAAAAAAGTTTCTGCACTGAACCTGGTGTATAAGTCATATTATCCAAACATACATACAATACACTATAACAATGTCTCACTCCAGTTTAGATCCCCTACATTGCCCCTCAGTCTTACTGTCTGTGGAGTTGGCCGGGTTACTGAAGTACAGCACCCCCTCCTTCTGCAGAGCTCCAGCCGCCACCATAGGGTCAATTAGGGTGTGATCAAACAGAAGCTCGTCCACAGGCAGCGTCTCGCCTCCGTCCAGACTCCGCACCACCATCCGGCAGCGGCAGTGATAGTTATTCTGGTTTCGCACATTTATCAATATGCTTCCATCCTGCAGTTCCACCGGCTGGAAAATTAAAAATAAAATTTTAATCACAATCACCTTTTAAAGACACACAGGTTACTGTAATCCTTTAGTTTTATAAGAACGTGATAACGCACTGACCTGGCACTCATCTGGGTTGAAGTCCAGGCTCTTTTTCGGCTGGTTGTAGGGAATACTCTTCAACGCCGCTCCGTATCTCCAAGTTCGTCCATGATCATCACTCAGGACACAGAAAACTCCATTCCCCTCAAGGGTGCCGTGACCACACACCACCAGACGGCCTTTAGCGGGATCATAACGCTTCTGTATACACAGAGCACACCACATTACACTCAAGAGAGGGAAGAAACTAAACAGTCACTCTCAAAATGGGGGAGATGTGCTATATTCATCTACAATGAATCAATTCACACACTTTTACAGCTTAACCACTGCAAAATATAGAAAACTGGGAAAATATTGAAGAACACTGAAGCACTGAATTTCTGGTTATAAAAATACCCCACTTAGCCCAGTTTAATGGGATTATGTTCAATGTTCTATCAAATGATTGTACCCATATTTCAGTGTTTTTAATCTTTTTTATGTGGCAGTATTAGTGCATATGACTCATGAATATGAAACATACTTAAATAAATAAAAAATAACATTTGTCTTATTGTATGGAAACAAATCTGTCTCATCAGACTTTGAAATATTACCACCTTTGAATTTGTAACACTGAATTTTTTTTGCACTGAAATTATGCCTCTGAATATAATTGTTCTTGAATAGAACTCGAGAATTTTCAAGAACATGTTTTCACTGTTATTATTCAAGGTTAAAAATTCAGATAAAAAAAATTCAAGCAATATATTTCGAAGTTGCTCAAACTCGGTAGACGAAATTCAGAAACCAAAATACGAGTTACAAAAAATTCAGATACACATCCGGGACACCAAGGATGAGCAATCGATTCATTTGGATTTTCTCTTTCACCTTAAATGATGCACTAGTTCCATCCTGTCTCCGCTAGATGACGAAATACAAACACAACACATGGTATGGAACACAACTTCCATACCATGGAAAAACTACACATTTAGCTTCCTTCCGCGGATATTATCTCTTTATTTTAAAAGTGTCTCAAAAATCTGAAAGGCTCACTGAAGACAGAATATAACAGACTATTGATATCCTGAAGTTTACTGTGGAAATGTTTTGTAATGGCCCTGTGAACATAGCATGTGATATGACACACACACATATACACATACATATATATATATATTTTAATTGTCTGTAACCCTTATCCAGTTCAGGGTCGCGGTGGGTCCAGAGAAAGGCGGGAAAACACCCTGGAGGGCCAGTCCTCCACAGGGCAACACACATACTCAAACATTCACTCACACCTACGGACACTTTTGAGTCACCAATCCACCTACCATGTGTTTTTGGACTGTGGGAGGAAACCGGAGCAGCCGGAGAAGAACACACCAACTCCTCACAGACAGTCACCCGGAAGAAACCCACACAGACACAGGGAGAACACACCACACTCCTCACAGACAGTCACCCGGAGCGGGAATCGAACCCACAACATCCAGGTCCATATGACTGCGACACTACCTGCTGCACCACCGTGCTGCCCCCCATATATATATATATATATATATATATATATATATATATAAAAATATTCAGTGCTACAAATTCAAAAAGGTGGTAATATTTCAAAGTCTGATGAGACAGATTTGCTTCCATATATTGCCCCCTCCAGGGTGTGTTCCTGCCTTGCGCCCAGTGATTCTGAGAAGGCTCAGTCACATGCTTCACCTAAGGAAAGGCATCACTGATGATTAACCAGATCCAGTTACTGTGACAACATAATAAACCAAAACTAAAACTGCTTATTCTGTGGCTTTCAAAAGTGTCGAAACACTTAAGAATCAAATGTACCAGATTTCCTAGCCAAGCTGAGAGGAATACTTACTGCAAATGGTGTTAGGATATACATGTCTCATCTGTTTGCAAAAAATATATATATATAAAAATAAATAAATAAATAAGTTTTTAAAAAAGACTTCCTTTTTCAATTTCCCCAAAAAGCTCCTAGCTGATCCTACACAGCACAGAGCACAGCTGAGATCTGAATCTCAATATCAATGCCACACTGAATACATGCTAATATTCTCATGCATTTTAGACATCTGTTCATGTGGAATTGCATGTTCTTGGTCATTGTCAACTGACCCTGTGGGAATCCCAAAAAAAGGAAGTCAGAACAGCAATGGCATTCAGCCACAAGAGTGTTTGTAAAGTCGGGTACTGGTGTTGGATGATTCGTTCTGGATCACAAACCTCACTCCAACAGATCCCAAATGTACTGGATTGAGTTCCATCATGCCTGAAAATGACTGCTTCAGAGCTCACTGGAAGGTTTTACATCCCTCTAAATGACACTTGACATTGGGCATGGGGACCTTAGGCTTATGAGACTCTGCTTATGCATGTTCAACTGGAAGGTGCACATTCAAGAAATTGACTCGATTAATAATGATGAGTGTCCACCTTTCTGGACATATATTGCAAGCTGGTCATTCTTGCATTCCTTCACTTGGGGAAAGAAATAACAATAGTGCATTTTCATGTGTTTACTTATGTGAAGTAACACATAAGGCCTATAGTTAATTATTAAAAAGCAATAATATACACCCCTAATTTTGCCCTAAAATTAAGCTGTGGATTGGTGGTGGAGAGAATACCTGAATGCCAAAGCCAGGTCCAGGAGCAAAACTCTTGACCCCAAGCTGCTCTGAGAGGTTACGAGGACGGCTCCATGTCAGTCCATCATCCAGACTTTCCACCAGCATGGTGCTGGATGGACTGCAGTGATAACGGTGGAAACAAAGAGAGTAGACCAGCAACACACAGCCAGTCTGTTCATCCACCACTACTGAGCCCAGGTTCAAACCGTCCTCCAGGGAGCCATCATCCACTATGAAGTATGTAGGAGACCATGTGGCTCCTAAGGGACAAACAATAAAGAAAGATCAGAGAACTATGACATTATTTTCTATTTTGCCTGTGTATGAAGATAGGTACAACCCTGGCCAGGGACAGTAGATGAACTCAAGCCACGTGGCTATATCTGGTGCATATGCAACATAAATATTACATACTTAATGTTACTTAATACAGTGTCTCAAAAATAAACGTATGTGAAGGTGTGTGCTAATTTTACAGCTGGTGTTAAAGGGAAAGCCCTCCTATTTCTCTTCTTTCTCACTCTTCATTCACAGTGATTGGTTGTGAAAAGCTGTGGTTAAAGCAACCAGGCAGAGCCTGTAAACTTAATTGAATTTAATTAATTATTTGAACTGGATTACGAGAAAGGAAATTTAAATATTTTCCAAAGACTGCACTTTGTAAGTGTGGAAAAATAAGTGTCTGCATGGGTTTCCTCCGGGTGACTGTGTGAGGAGTGTGGTGTGTTCTCCCTGTGTCTGTGTAGGTTTCCTCTGGGTGACTGTCTGTGAGGAGTGTGGTGTGTTCTCCCTGTGTCTGTGTAGGTTTCCTCTGGGTGACTGTCTGTGAGGAGTGTGGTGTGTTCTCCCTGTGTCAGCGTGGGTTTCCTCCGGGTGACTGTCTGTGAGGAGTGTGGTGTGTTCTCCCTGTGTCTGCGTGGGTTTCCTCCGGGTGACTGTGTGAGGAGTCTGGTGTGTTCTCCCTGTGTCTGCGTGGGTTTCCTCTGGGTGACTGTCTGTGAGGAGTGTGGTGTGTTCTCCCTGTGTCTGCGTGGGTTTCCTCCGGTTGACTGTCTGTGAGGAATGTGGTGTGTTCTCCCTGTGTCTGCGTGGGTTTCCTCTGGGTGCTCCGGTTTCCTCCCACAGTCCAAAAATACACGTTGGTAGGTGGATTGTCCATCCATCCAGTGATCAGTGTGCAGCAGTTACAGGAGATTAATGAATGAATGCATGAATGATTTCTTCTTTTTTTTTAATCAATGTAAAGAAATTAAATAAATAGAGGTTTTTCTAGTTTGGAACTTTTTATATTAAAGCACAGAATAATTTAATAATTATGCAGAAGTCTGAAAAATATTTCTTTTGATTTGCTTTCAGCCAGTGTGGGCAAATATGCATTTGTGTGTGTTTGTCTAGAAATGGGGAAAGTCACCTTTATCTGTGGAGCGTCTCAGTGCGATGAATTTTGCCCCAATGTCACCTGACGAATGCTTCCTTGCCTCAGAAAAGGCTAACAGACTGCCACGAGGTGTGAATGTGAGCAGAGGAATCCGGTACGTATTCACTTCACCTGCTCCTCCACCAACCCACAGCAGCTGCTCATCATAAACCAGAGGATCAATCTGTAAAAGACATTTATAACACAATATAGTTGCTGAAAAACAGATGTTTCCTTGTTTTTATTACAGTTACAAATCATTCTAAACTCCCCTTTAAGCTGCTGAATGCATTATAACGTATGATAAAGTTTATATAAGGCATAAAGATCAGAACATCATGTGAGGAAAGTGTGACTGAGAGAGTGGAAAGAACACATTAGACGCTGCTTTAAACCAGAGTGTGATATAAAAGTTAAACATTACACCACATCAATTGATGGTTGTTTTCCTGGACTAGGATTGAGCCTAATCCTAACCCCCTAAAACTAGGCTTAATCCCAGAAACCCATAGTGTTCAGGCCAATTATCTCATTGGTGTCTGGCGATTGAACCTTGGACATCAGGACCCTGGAGCTGTGTGGCAGCTACCCTGCTGAGCCACAGTAGCTATGTTTTTAGAGATCTGCAACTTGAGCCCTTTCAAATTATAACCGAAGCTGAAAGAAGACATGCATTATTCCAAGCAGAGCGTGACATGTTCACCACCAAACTAATAAAGAGAAATGAAAAGAAAGAAACAAACATAAAACCCGCTGACAGATGAACATATTGACCATATGATACACAGGGGGATCACATTGTTATGTTTTAAATACTGTCAGCCTCAGCTGCTTCACAAAATGTGCAACTTGCTGATCTCTCTGAAGTTAATCTTGCTGCACCTTGAGCCAAGTGTTTGTGAAATACATTGTTTCATAAGTATATATATATACACACACACACACACATCTTTCATATCATTGCTATAAATTACAAAAAACACATCTACAAACTAGTAAGTGCAGGTGAAGGAACATTTTTAGCATTTCTATTGGTCCATTCATCATGACATTTTCACACAGTGTGAAGGACAGCTGCTGTGTTCAGATGATGTAGTAATACATATATATATACCTGCCACTTATGAGCTTACCATAGTTACATCAAAACAAATATTGCGTAACTCCATTTCCAACATATAAAATGTAAACATATAACAAATAAAACCTATAATGAAATTAGTCCACAGCTGCTTTCCACTCTTTTAATCACACAGACTGAACTCCAGCTCCTGTTTTAGAGTGTTAACATTACCTGTGGGCTCTGGGAGCTGTCAGCATCCTCCCGCAGCAATAACACCAACAAAAACACACACCACAGCGGCTCCATCACACATATACATTCACACAAACACACTTCCTGGTCTGATAGCCGACCCCCGGCCCCAATCAGTCCGATCAGAAACTCTCAGGTCTAAACTCACGGCGGATGTACGTTTCGCTTGTTCACAACTTTATCATATGATCCGTGTGACGTCAGGGGCCACATGACCTGATCTGGGCCAATCCGACGCTCACCTCAGAGAACCCGCTACTGCGCGCTCACAGCGCAGGCCTGGCTCACTGTCTGCGCATATCCTGCGCAGCCCCATTGCTTAAAGAGACAGACAATCATTTTTACACCAGAAAACGAATGTAAACCATCAGCAATTCATTACTGTTTTAGATTCTTTCTATAAAGTGCAGTGCCACGAATGAGCCAGTTTATTCTCCATACACCTAGCCAACGCTGGGTGGGCAGCCCACCTAGGTCCCATAACAGCCCCTGTACCAACCCAGACAGAGCTGAAGTCCATCTTGAACCAATTTGAACAATATTCAGGTTGGCCCTATTTTAGGTATGTATGTATGTATTTACTTATTATGTGCTTTTAAAACAGATACATATGTACATTCCCAGAATATGGGGAGTTTGGGCCTTTATATCTTAAGGCTACATTGCTCTCAATTAAAATTAATGAATCAGTGAATGGAATAATTGAAGGAGAAAAAAAAATTTTTTTGACACTACAAAATTTCATTTGTGGCACGGTCACACAGCTCCAGGGACCTGGAGGTTGTGGGTTCGATTCCCGCTCCGGGTGACTGTCTGTGAGGAATGTGGTGTGTTCTCCCTGTGTCTGAGTGGGTTTCCTCCAGGTGACTGTCTGTGAGGAGTGTGGTGTGTTCTCCCTGTGTCTGCGTGGGTTTCCTCCGGGTGACTGTGAGGAGTGTGGTGTGTTCTCCCTGTGTCTGCGTGGGTTTCCTCCGGGTGACTGTCTGTGAGGAGTGTGGTGTGTTCTCTCCGTGTCTGTGTGGGTTTCTTCCGAGTGACTGTCTGTGAGGAGTGTGGTGTGTTCTCTCTGTGTCTGAATGGGTTTCCTCCGGGTGACTGTCTGTGAGGAGTGTGGTGTGTTCTCCCCGTGTCCGTGTGGGTTTCCTCCAGGCGACTGTCTGTGAGGAGTGTGGTGTGTTCTCCCTGTGTCTGCATGGGTTTCCTCCGGGTGACTGTGAGGAGTGTGCTGTGTTCTCCCTGTATCCGTGTTAGTTTCCTCCGGGTGACTGTCTGTGAGGAGTGTGGTGTGTTCTCCCTGTATCTGCGTGGGTTTCCTCCGGGTGACTGTCTGTGAGGAGTGTGGTGTGTTCTCTCTGTGTCTGAATGGGTTTCCTCCGGGTGACTGTCTGTGAGGAGTGTGGTGTGTTCTCCCTGTGTCTGCGTGGGCTTCCTCCGGGTGACTGTCTGTGAGGAGTGTGGTGTGTTTTCCCTGTGTCTGCGTGGGTTTCCTCCGGGTGCTTGGGTTTCCTCCCATAGTCCAAAAACACACGTTGGTAGGTGGATTGACGACTCCAAAGTGTCCGTATGTGCGAGTGTGTGAGTTAATGTGTGTGGGGACTGGTGCCCCCTCCAGGGTGTATTCCCTCCTTGCGCCTAATGATTCCAGGTAGGCTCTGGACCCACGGGTCGCCTGAACTGGATAAGCAGTTATAGATAATGAATGAATAAATGAATGAATGAAAAATTTCATTTCAACAGGGTGGTGTTCACCACTTCCATAGCTACAGCACTGTGCAGACGACTTAGGCACCTAAGATAATGATATATATTTAAACTAATGTCTTCTCTGTAAGTGTGGTGCTTGTATAAAGTTATATATAATCATAGTAAATACCAAAATATATATAAAACAAATAAGATATTTATTTTCTATAAAGTAGTAGGTGTGAGTGAGTTTGAAGAACAATGTTTTGTTCAGATTCTCCTTGATTCCATGAATGTGTTAAATTCACAGCACACATTATTTAAAATCATTATTAACCACTAAAACTAGGTACTGGATAATAACCTCAAATAATACGGACTCCACGAGGAGAGATTTGGAAAAAGTTAAACCAATACATTCACACACAGAGTATCACAGTGGAATAATGTTGTTTGGTTTTATTCTAATGTTGGGCTTAATTAGTTGTTTGTTTGTTTGTGTTGATTTATCTTACTGTGCAGATACATTTCTTTTAAATCTCGTAATCTCTGGTGCCTAATACTTTTGCACAGTACTGTATGTGGGTTACAGAATGAGGCGGTGAATACCAAGTTTGATGCTTAAGTTTAACCACTAACATAAACACATTTCAAACAGGCAACGAGAATCTCGCTGGATGGAGCATGACCTGTGTGAACAGAGCAAGGTGATTTTACAGCATTTCTGAAGGTCAGTAATTTAATTTAAATCAGTATTTTAAAGGATCAGACAAAAGATGTGCACAAAGGGGAATTATTTTCATTTTTTCTTCTTCTTTTACTACAACATTCTCACTGCTCGTTGACACGTTTGTAGTTACATTCTTCTACCACAAGGTGGCCACATTCACAATTCATTAAATACTATTCAATATAGAAATATCCATGTTGGATCTTGTTTGTGATTCCTCTTAAGGTTTGAATAGCAGTTATTGTGGAGTATAATTAATATAATAATAATAATATAATATAATAGTTAATTTAAGATCATTTTTGTTGATATTGATTGTTGTGTATTCACGTTCATTCAGTCAATTTCTGTAACCACTTCTTTCAGATCAGGGTCTCAGTGAGTGTGGAGCCTACAGGTGAAACATTGGCAAAAGGCAGGAACACACCCTGGATGCATTTCACAGGACATCACACACTCACCCAGTCACTCACACCTGTAATCAATTTCACACACTCACCCAGTCTCTTAGACGGCCAATCCACCCACCAACATGTGCTTATGGATTGTAGTAGGAAGCCAGAACATCCAGAAAGCACCTACACAGACACAGGGAGAACACACCAAACCAAGGATTGAACCCAGGACCCTGAGACCCTGAGCCGTGTGGCAGTGACACGACCTGCAGACACCTGCCTATTTCAATTTATAGCAAAACCTAACCAGGAAAGCCACCGTTGTGTGTAATATTCTTCTCTGTGGTATATATTTAAAGGATTAAAACCCTCACACGTCTGTTTCCTATCAACCCCACTGTGAGATTTCACATCAGACCATTCTGACTGAATATGTGTAGTTCTTAAACTCGTAGTTGCGCCTAAATTCGGAAAAACAAGCCACATTCCCATTTAAATAGGTCCTTGGAGACCCACGAGTGAGCGAGCGTCCCACAGGGAGCAGGGAATGATTCAGCACCGCAGCCCGAGAGCAGAGTTGATGAAAGGTAAGTATTAAAGCATGAGTAAGACATACTGAGAGTTTCCAGGTAATACCAGCTTATTCCTGTTTAATGACACTCCTTTCAAACCCACAGCAGTGTCCTGGGTCCTGTAGGAGCACGTGGACGAGGCCTGGTCTCTTATTATTATTTATTATTATGGCTGATTCTGAATGAACGATCCAAACAATCTCCCTCTCTTTCACTGCACATTCTGCTCCTATCTCTCATTGTTTTTCATTTTTTCTCAAATCGATTTGCACACGTTGTACTGTTTCTCTCCTCTGATGTTTCTAAAGCCTCTCTCACTCTTTCTGCTCTCTTTATTATTTGTGTTTTTGTCCTTTATCTTATTCTCACTCTTTCTTTTTGTGCAGCTTGTGCTGTTTTTCTTTTCTCTGTCTGTGAATCTTGTATTTCTCCCCAACTCAGTTTCTCCACCTTCCTTTCTCTTTGTCTGAGTCATTCTTTATGACTTTCAGGTTCACACTCTCTCTCTCTTCCTCTAATTCATTCATTTCATTTTGCCTCTTATTATTTTTCTCTCTTTTTCTCCCTGTACTTTCTCTCAGTCTCTATCTCTACCTTCTTTTCTTTTTCTATTCTCTTCTATACTCTTCTTTTCTCCTCTCTATCACATTGTGCTTAAGGCTGAGAAATAGTGTATGAATTCCTCAGGTCATGTGTTCTAGCTGATCTGAGTCACAAGGTTGTGGTAAAAAGAGAGAGAGAGAGAGAGAGAGAGGGGTGAAAAAGGAAGGCTGGCTGCTGTCATTAAAGTGTCGCAGATGTATGAAACAGGAAGTGATTGCTCTTTAGAGAGAAAGACAAAGACAGAGAGAGTGAGAGAGAAAGAAAGAGAGAGAGAGAGAGAGAGAGAGGGGTGAAAAAGGAAGGCTGGCTGCTGTCATTAAAGTGTCGCAGATGTATGAAACAGGAAGTGATTGCTCTTTAGAGAGAAAGACAAAGACAGAGAGAGTGAGAGAGAAAGAAAGAGAGAGAGAGAGAGAATTAAACAAAATTGCAATTGCAATGATGAGGAAATGGTAGACAGTTAAGTAGACAGATGAGTGGTGATGGGGAGGAGCTAAACAATAAACTGAAAGTAGCAAAGGACACAGTGGAATGAAAAAACGAGGGAGAGGGAGTAAGAGTGAGTGAGTGTGTGAGCGAGAGGTGGGGAGAGAAAGAGAGAGAGATGGTCTAATCTTTTCAGGCAGCTGTAAAATGTGTGCTTAATCACAGCAGTGAGAAGGGGAGGAAGCTAGGTAATCCAGGTTTGTTTTTGTATGCTAAATTGTATTCCTGTTTATTTTTATGTATGTTGCAAAATGCTTAAAACATTTTCCCCCTCTCTGTCTCTTCCTCTGTCTTTTCTGCATTTCTTATTCACAGACGGACAGATAAGTATCTGCTCTGGACATGTGGGGCACCGTTGGCAGGTTCAGCTGAGCTGCAGTAAGTAAACAAATCTTAAGACGCGTGCCTTTAGTTAAAGGGACATTTCACATATTTTCCTTAATGTTCACCATCTGAGATATAAACATCAAAGGGTTAACTGTAGAGAAATGTACAGAATCAGAGGCCTTTACTGTGGTGGTTATAGGAGGCAATAAGCTGAAATGCTCAAATGCAGCCATTTTATTATCTGCCTCCACCAGAGAACCAACATGTGTCCTCTATGTTTGGACACGATAACAGTTGCATTTAGAGTCATTTAAAGGCATTAAACGCTTCAGACGTCTGGTTCCTATCACCACCACTGTGAACAATTCTGACCCTATGTTGTTTTTAAAACAGACCATTTTGCAGCAAACCGTTTTCAGGGACTGTTTAAATCTCAGTCAGTGAAGTGATGGAAATTTTGAAAAACCGGTGACATACCCCTTTAACTACAGAGACTTCTCCGCATGCTAATTTGAGTTTATTCACACAGATGTTTGGAATACATCCTCAGGCTTGTACATGGAAGTCTATACAAGCTGATTTCTCTGAGGTATTCCAATGTGTTTTTTAAATAAGCCCAAATTAGGGATAATAATGATTACTACACAAAATGACAACTATTTGGATCTGACCATTCAACTCACCTAATTAAGCTTCCTGTGTGTCCTCATTCTAAGGCTTATTATAGAGTAACTACATAGATAACATCGGAAAATGCTCGAGTTATTAGACCGTATGGATAAATATATCAGTGCTAATGGCTTTCGGTTGCTCTTGGTTTGGGAGTGTGAAATGTTTGGCATATCCTCTCGGCAGTGTGAGCTGTTCTCAGCTGACTGACTGCATGGAAGAGCATTACCTTGTGTTTGTTAAGAAAGAGCAACGGCTTGTGTCTGAAACTGCGAAAGAAGAAGTGTCTCTGCCTTTAAATTTCCTGTTCTGATGAGCACACAAGCCAAGCTTCTGCCTAAAAAGAGCCAGAGGAACTTTCTTCAAAAGTCAAAGGCTGGATGATTGTGAAGATTGGATTCAGTTCCACAAAACAAAGCCAACTGCAGTGTAAGAGGTTTTAAAATATCAGACCTTAGCCCCGCTCTTCATTAGCTCCCCTGCTTCATTAGCTGATTGTTGCTGAATTCGTCACTGAGCTGAGAGTGTGTGCTTAGAGCTCAGTGATTCCAAGACTAAGAAATGATTGTGTCTTCGTCTAATGAATGTGTGTATATACTATATTTCGGATCCATTTTCTTTGATAAAACCCAAGGCTGTATATTCAAAGAGAGTCCTGTGGAGTTAGGAGTGACATTTACGCATCATTTTTTGGTGTTGTTTTGACATGTATTGAGAGTATTATCTCACTTAGTCTCAGACAAGACAGAGGGTGTTGACAGAGGGTGTTTCTGATGGGTGTATGTGTTAAGCCAACCCTCTAAACTGCCCTATGAGAAAAATAAACTTGCAAAATAAGGACAGAGCGAGCAAAGAGCCACAGTTATGCTTAAAATCAGCTGAAAACATCTCTGGTTTTGGGCACTGTTTAAAGACTCATATGACTCTTGTATGATACAATCAGGTCACGATAAAAAAAATAAGGCACAAGAAAACTGATGTGCTTTGTTTAAGCCTCTAAAGTGCATTCAGTTCAAATAACAAACAACCAATTAAAATATGAGTGCTTTTCTTAAATCGTAAGTCTACTTGAATAGCTTGTTATTTAAATAATGAAATATATATTTTTAGACAATTTTTTAGCATCTCTACACTGTCAAAACTCAAAGACTATAATTTGTACATGTTTCCCTCTGTATAGAGAAGACCAGAAAACTCCTAAGCTGCTAAAATGTAGCTTTGTAGGCCCTCAGCAGTTCTTTAACCAGTTCCTTTTTCCCTACGACAAACTTTTTCAGTGGGAATGTCTATAATTTACAAAATCACAGATCGGTATTTTGAATCCTGTTTAAATGTTATTCATTCATTCATTATTTGTAACCCTTATCCAGTTCAGGGTCACGGTGGGTCCAGAGCCTACCTGGAATCATTGGGCACAAGGCGGGAATACACCCTAGACGGGGCACCAGTCCTTCACAGGGCAACACACACACTCACACATTCACTCACACCTACGGACACTTTTGAGTCGTCAATCCACCTACCAACATGTGTTTTTTTTTTTTTGACTGTGGGAGGAAACCGGAGCACCCGGAGGAAACCCACGCAGACACAGAGAGAACACACCACACTCCTCACAGACAGTCACCCGGAGGAAACCCACGCAGACACAGGGAGAACACACCACACTCCTCACAGACAGTCACCCGGAGGAAACCCACGCAGACACAGGGAGAACACACCACACTCCTCACAGACAGTCACCCGGAGTGGGAATTGAACCCACAACCTCCAGGCCCCTGGAGCTGTGTGACTGCAACACTACCTGCTGCACCACCGTAAACTGAAAATTAAGAAACATGTTCTTTAACCAGTTCCTTTTTCCCTACGACAAACTTTTTCAGTGGGAATGTCTATAATTTACAAAATCACAGATCGGTATTTTGAATCCTGTTTAAATGTTATTCATTCATTCATTATTTGTAACCCTTATCCAATTCAGGGTCGCGGTGGGTCCAGAGCCTACCTGGAATCATTGGGTGCAAGGCAGGAATACACCCTGGAGGGGGCGCTAGTCCTTCACAGGGCAGCACACTCACTCACACATTCACTCCTATGGACACTTTTGAGTCGTCAATCCACCTGTCAACATTTTTTTTTTGGACTGTGGGAGGAAACCGGAGCACCCGGAGGAAACCCACGCAGACACAGAGAGAACACACGCAGACACAGGGAGAACACACCACACTCCTCACAGACAGTCACCCGGAGGAAACCCACGCAGACACAGGGAGAACACACCACACTCCTCACAGACAGTCACCCGAAGGAAACCCACGCAGACACAGGGAGAACACACCACACTCCTCACAGACAGTCACCCGGAGGAAACCCACGCAGACACAGGGAGAACACACCACACTCCTCACAGACAGTCACCCGGAGGAAACCCACACAGACACAGAAAGAACACACCACACTCCTCACAGACAGTTACCCGGAGGAAACCCACACAGACACAGAGAGAACACACCACACTCCTCACAGACAGTCACCTGGAGGAAACCCACGCAGACACAGAGAGAACACACCACACTCCTCACAGACACATAAAAAAGACATCAGTGTATTAATCTGATAACAATGGAAATGTAGGGATGTGAGAGAAGGAGGATAGGTTTTTGGGGGAAGAATCCTGTGGTTTATAGATGAGGCTCAGTATCATAACTACAAAATGTACATGTAGACTTCATATTTGTTATAATATATAATTAATAAGTGAAGGGGCTGATATGTTTTTCTGTACATGTTCCTGCAGCTGGTGTTGTGATGGAGGAGAGGATCACTCAGTCTGATGGAGACAGGAGTGATGCTGAGTCCAGAATATCATCAGAGATCACAGAGATACAAGATGTAACAGGCAGACGAGCAACATGGGCAAACGGTAAGCTACTAGTACACATTACTTTTTTGGTTCCATTTTGGGCTTAGGAGACAAGCAGCTACAGAAAGCCAAAGGCGGGGATGTTGTGGATTCTGGGTCAGCTGCACAGGTTTGATGTTCCACATAAGAACACAATTGCAGCAGTGAACCACAGTGTTCTTGTTTAAAGGCTGCAGGTAATTTGTTAAACCAGCAATACACTGACTGGCCTGTGAACAGTGCACAATACATGAAGTTCTTGCACAGGATCTTAAGTGCATATTACTACTTTTTATTAAAAATAATGCTGTTATGTTTACAAGGGATTACGGGAGGGGCAAGGATGTGCCCCCCACCCGCAGCCCCTAATTACAACGTTTTTCCTGTTAGAGGTACAGGGGAAAGACAAGAGTCTTGTCAAAGAAATATTATTGTATTCCCAGGCAGGGAACTGAACCCACAGAGATAAGGAGTGAGAATAGTAACTGGTCAAATTTACAGCAAGGCTGTGAGGATCTTCAGATAACAGAGTAACAGACTGCAGCCCATCTGCTGCTGCACAGTTTTACCAGCCACCTCCTCTACCCTATTCATCACTGGTCATTTTCTAACCACACGACCACAGCAGACTAGATATTACTCAGTTGGTGGACCATTCTCAACACAGCAGTGACCTTGACACAGTCGTGTGAGTGTGTTTGCGTGCGTGGTGCGAGTGTATCAGAAACACGGAGGATACTAAGATATTTTCGCATGTCAGTGCGTCTCAGCTAGGCCCAATAATGTCCAGACAAGAGCAGATCTGTGACCAGTGTTTTGGGAGAACTAGGGGATGACTACCACAAACTTCGCTTTAACAGTTCCAGTCTCTAACTGCACAGCAGAAAGGTGGAACTACAAAGGGAGGTGTTTCTGTGGCCTGTTAGTGTTAGGACACTGATGGGTGGGGGTCATTATGTTGTGGACATAGATAAATTAAATACGGTTTTGTGTTATGTAAGTTGTGTGAAGTATGTTTTCTCTGCATTATATATCAGTAATGGTGATGCCATTTGAAATTGCCTCACATTGTCTGCATTAGCTGAGTGGGTCAGATGTAACGTGAACACATTTTATTTAAGTCCTCAGTGAATTTGATGAAATGATTTATGGTTCCCAAGTGGTTACTTCAGTGCTACACTAGCAACATAAACATGAAAACGTGTAGACTTATTCATTCATTCATTATCTGTAGCCGCTTATCAAATTCAGGGTCACGGTGGGTCCAGAGCCTACCTTGAATCATTGGGCACAAGGCGGGAACACACCCTGGAGGGGGCGCCAGTCCTTCACAGGGCAACACAGACACACACACATTCACACCTATGGACACTTTTGAGTCGCCAATCCACCTACCAACATGTGTTTTTGGACTGTGGGAGGAAACCGGAGCACCCGGAGGAAACCCACGCAGACACAGGGAGAACACACCACAGTCCTCACAGACAGTCACCCGGAGGAAACCCACGCAGACACAGGGAGAACACACCACACTCCTCACAGACAGTCACCCGGAGGAAACCCACGCAGACACAGGGAGAACACACCACACTCCTCACAGACAGTCACCCGGAGGAAACCCACGCAGACAAAGGGAGAACACACCACACTCCTCACAGACAGTCACCCGGAGAAAACCCATGCAGACACAGAGAGAACACACCACACTCCTCACAGACAGTCACCCGGAGCGGGACTTGAACCCACAACCTCCAGGCCCCTGGAGCTGTGTGACTGCGACACTACCTGCTACATGTACACTTAGTAAACCCTAATTTCACCTACTATATATTTATATCAGTGCAAAAGTATTGTCTGATAGATGTAATTTCACACTCTGTTTGTGTGTGTGTTCATATTTATTAGGTCAGTGTGTCCTGGCTGTGTCCACATCTTCTACATTGTACCCAAGCTTCGACTTGGCACTCTGCAGGACTCTTCTGGAGCAAGAGGGCTTCCAAGTTAGTGTTTTTTATATATATATATTTCTCTCCAACTATGTTAAACATCTTTATAGGAATCACAAAACTAAACACATTTGGAAATAGAGATTTCTCAGAGGAGCTCTGTAATGTAATTTCTGTTATTGAACCAGGGCTACTTGGTAAACATTAACACACACTACATGTCAAACATGACAAAACATGTAAAAGGTTTATTTAGTCATTTTGTCACTGCATTGCATTACAAAAATATTCAGTCCCTGCATTTAACCCATCCATGGCCGTGAACACTTGCAGTAGTGAGCAGTAAGCATAGACACATGCACACACACACACACACACACAAGTGTGTGCAACAGTGCCCAGGGAGAAGTTGGGTGTTAGATACATGGCTCAAGAGCAGTTCAATTGGGAATGTTTAGGGAGGAGAAAGTTGTGTTCCTTAACTCTCTCATTCATGTTTGCTTCTAGACCACATATACAGTATAAACCTATACACTTCTGTGAAGACTTTAGACTAGATGTTAGAACATTGCTGTGAGGATTTGATTTAATTACATTCATACATTCATATTATTAGAAGGTATTTCATAGAGTTTCAACTCTGTAAATCATTGGCCAACAGTTGATACGAGCTGATAAGCATAGGACTTTAGGACACAAATATAAATAAGGTCAGGTACTGATCTTATTGTTTAGTTTTGTACAATAATAGCTCCACTGTCTCATCCTAGTGTTATTGGATGCAGCTCCATCAGAGCAGAGAACCCAGATGCACTTCTCCACAGCTCACTGCTGGGGGCTTTGTACACCTCTATCTCACACCTGGCTTTGGCTTTGGTTTCATGGTTTTTGAGGTTATATAAACAGTGTGTGTAGGACTGAACACTTGGGCTCACACTGGTTGTTCCTTAAAGCTGGCCTTCAGAATCATAAATGCTATTTTAATTAGAGGCATCTACAACTATTTGGACATCAAGTGTATCTGTCTTAGCTCCCTATCTTCCCACACATTGTCTGAACTGTGAAAACGACCCACACAATAGATTCATACTGGGTCAGTTTAATAGGTTTTATCTATGTAACTTGCACTTGTTAAACAAATCAATCTTGAATAGAGCTGCAGTTTCTTACAAAGCAATTCCTATGAATTTTCTTACACAGATCCCTGTGGAGGACTTCGAAACTCCCCTGAAGGCGGCGCTGGACCCTCCGTCTATACGAAGATACCTGTTCTTCAATTCCTCCCTGTTTCACTTCATCATGGCTCCAGTAAGAGGAACATGGCAAAACACACTTTGTGAAATGCAGTTACAAAATTCACTTCATGAAAATCCCTGAACACACATTCAGCATTCTGAGTTCATTTCCCCTTCTATGTTCTTCTCCAGTTCACAACCTCTTTGTGAATTTAATTTCATTATTTCATACTGGTTTAGTGCTGGTTCTGTTTGCCTTTTACTTGCAGCTCTCAGTGTGGAGCTTGCATTTTAGACAAAATCGAACCAGAAAAACAGAATCGTACAAATTTCACTCCCTGTGCTGAAGATGGAGGAATTAAAATAGATAAGAAAATCCAATACAGTTGTTAAAGGCTAAGCACCAGCGATATGAAAGTGTCAAACAAAAAAATACAGTGGAGTTTGAGTTCCTAACTTGTGTTTATTGATAGTCAGAAAACATGTTATTTCTCACTAATTCAAAGAATAAGGTTTAAAAGACCGTTGGTCCCCCCCCCCCTCCAGCGGTGTTGGGAAACTCTAATAGGCGTCTTGCCTGTGACGTAGACGGTGGACAACAACTCTAGAAGCTGCACTTAATTTAATGCAAAATGACGAAAAGGTGTGTTGTTTTTGGCTGCAATCATTCAATGTACAGTGGGACATCTGTGAACAAATGGCCCAAAGATCCCAAAATATCCAGAAAATGGACTAAATTTGTCCACTTTAAACGGGCACTTTGGAAAGGACCATCCGCTCACTCCGTTATCTGTAGCTCATTTCACTGGCGCTTTTCCAACAATATGGGCATGTAAGGACACCAACGAAAGGTGTTCAAGAGCCTCTGTAACATGGAGGTAAACAGGGTAAGGACACTCACTTCGCCTGTTTTAGTTGGTGTTAGTTAACGTTAGCTTGACTCGCTAAACTCGGTGGCTCAGATTATACTCGGCTACGTAGCTGCATTACGGAGGTTTGGGGCGGCACGGTGGCGCAGCAGGTAGTGTCGCAGTCACACAGCTCCAGGGGCCTGGAGGTTGTGGGTTCGATTCCCGCTCCGGGTGACTGTCTGTGAGGAGTTGGTGTGTTCTCCCCGTGTCCGCGTGGGTTCTCCCACAGTCCAAAAACACAGGTGGCGACTCAAAAATGTCCGTGAGTGTGTATCTGTGTTGCCCTGTGAAGGACTGGCGCCCCCTCCAGGGTGTATTCCTGCCTTGCGCCCAATGATTCCAGGTAGGCTTCCACCCTGAACTGGATAAGGGGTTACAGATAATGAATGCATGAAAGGTTTATATAGTTCCACTTCGATCACATTTACAAGAATAACGGTACCTCTACATTTGAGTTTAGCTTATTGCTAGGCTATCGTCATGAATAATGTTGGTTATTTAGCTAGATACTGTCATAACAGTCAGTCATAACGGTGTTTTACCGCGGCGTTGTTCAGCTGTTGTCCACCAGTGACGTCACGGTTGCGTTCAAGAATTTCCGTAGCGAGCTCGGGTTTTTCCGTCAATGTAATAAAATTGTCAGTTTTAAAGCAAATTAAGCAGCTATTTTCATTTTAATTCATACTTATATCTGTCAGTAACTACAATAATGTGGAATATTCATGGAGGTCCATTAAGTGGTGCTTAGCCTTTACTCAGTAGTTGAAGAGGTTTCAGACCAGATACAGACATTATGTTACTCAGACTGGTATTTAGTAGCTACTCATTATTTTAATGAGGGTTTTATTGTATTTTACAATGATTTATAAACTTTTTGACAACACCTTTAGAATTAATCTGTATTTGCAATGAACAGTCAGCACTGATTTCAACATTAAAGCGTTGTTATGACTTTTGAATCATAATCCAGCCGTCAGCTCTGCACAGACATCTGTCACAACTGCAGTTCAGCAGAATGTCCAAACTAACACAAGATCACTGAAATGAGCTGATTCATATGTGTGTCCCATTATTGGCCAACAGTTAGCAAACTGGGGCTTTAACTGTTGAATTTAACAAATGTTTACACATATTTCTAGTTAAACTCATATATAGAAACAGTTCATTAAAGTGCCATATATATGTGTGCCTCTGTAGAAGATTTTTTCACTCAGAAAAATCAACAAATTGTGCCATGTGACCCACAATGCCTAAACGTCTTAGTTGGGTGAAAATAACACACCTCTGAATGAGAGCACACGTTTTAATCAGGTCCGACCAGTGCAGCATATCTACGCAGAACTGAGTCACAGCTCTATTTTTCAACACTCCTGGACTTTCTGAGTTGTAACTGATTGTGTTATGTTCTTGTATTGTTACTCTGTTGTTTAGATTCTGTATGTGGTTCTGTGGTGTGCTGTGTACTCCACTCTGCACCGGTACTTCTCTGAGACCTCCATACACTTCTGGGTTCTCTGTCTGTGTGTGAGCCTCTTCTCCATCTTCATCACCACTGTCATCATCTTCATCCTTTACTACAACAGCAAAGAGGCAGGAAGCAGCTCCTTTCTAAATCACTCTCCCAATACACAAGCATGTCCTTCACACCACTCTCACACATCTACTGGAAGACAAGATCTTGTTAGAGATGTATCTAAAAAATGATATTGTTTGAATTGGACAATGAAATGTGAATTGTAAGTCAGTGTAAGCACTTTGCTGGGCAGGGCATTTGTCTGTTAGCTGATATGACAGATCTGGGCGACCTCCACCCATATTAAGTTGTCCAGTGGTGGTATGTTTGATGAGCTAGTTTCTAAAGAAATGGTTTGTGGCACTTAGTGAAACTGCGTGACTCATAGCTATCAGGCTGGAACTGGCATTGATTAATGATTGTGTAGAAAATTGGGATACATTTTGAAAAGGTTTGAATCACATGTCAGTCAATACCTGAAATGTCTGTGTGTGAGCTTTTCACTTCCAAGAAATATCAAAGCAATATGGTGATTAATACCACCTTTAAAATCAACTGTATGCAGTTGTAACTTTCAGCAGAATGTTGTTATATTCAAAGATGTTGCATGAGCATTTCCATAAAAGGGCAGCACGGTGGTGCAGCAGGTAGTGTCGCAGTCACACAGCTTGTGGTTGTGGGTTTGAGTCCCACTCCGAGTGACTGTCTGTGAGGAGTGTGGTGTGTTCTCCCTGTGTCTGTGTGGGTTTCCTCCGAGTGACTGTCTGTGAGGAGTGTGGTGTGTTCTCCCTGTGTCTGTGTGGGTTTCCTCCTGGTGACTGTGAGGAGTGTGGTGTGTTCTCCCCGTGTCTGTGTGGGTTTCCTCCTGGTGACTGTCTGTGAGGAGTGTGGTATGTTCTCCCTGTGTCTGTGTGGGTTTCCTCCTGGTGACTGTCTGTGAGGAGTGTGGTTTGTTCTCCCTGTGTCTGTGTGGGTTTCCTCCTGGTGACTGTCTGTGAGGAGTGTGGTGTGTTCTCCCTGTGTCTGTGTGGGTTTCCTCCGGGTGACTGACTGTGAGGAGTGTGGTGTGTTCTCCCTGTGTCTGTGTGGGTTTCCTCCGGGTGACTGTCTGTGAGGAGTGTGGTGTGTTCTCCCTGTGTCTGCGTGGGTTTCCTCCGGGTGACTGTCTGTGAGGAGTGTGAGGTGTTCTCCCTGTGTCCGCGTGGGTTTCCTCCGGGTGACTGTCTGTGAGGAGTGTGAGGTGTTCTCCCTGTGTCCGCGTGGGTTTCCTCCGGGTGACTGTCTGTGAGGAGTTTACTCCTTTATGGGAGAAAAAAAACAGGTCATGTTGAAAACTCTGCAGACAGTTTTAGTCGCATGTGAACATTTGCACATCTCTGGTCGAAGTACATGATTTGTTGATTTTAAAATATTCCAGCAAATGCTCTACAGGGAGCAAAGTAAATATTACACTTTACTGGACATTTTAGTGTGGAGTGTCTTTGTTGTTGCTAAGGCTAACCTGCTGGAAAAAGAAAACGTACGGCCAGATTTTATATTATTCTCAAAAGACAAAGCAAAGGAGACACATGTTGTGTTTTTTTAGAGGATAGTTACTTCTTTACACTATTTTCCAATACTTCTGCATAAGACAGTATTAACTTTATTAACCCCAACGTTAGTTTATGAAAATTTAAAACCTGTTAAAATCTGCATCCCCTCTTTGTGTAGAGAGTGTGTCATTAGCAGTGTTGTGTTGTGTTGTGATGATATTTTTAACTGCAGACCACTCAGTTGTCCATCAGCGAGACTGCAGGTCAGTATTAAAAGCAGACACTCACTACATCTCTGTCGTTCTCTTGTCAGATTAACGTGAACACAGACGTCCGTCTGGTGCAGGTGAACGAGCACCTGGTCAGATATGGGCTCCTGCTGGCCGTGGCCGACTGGGTCCAGAACTGCAGAGGGAAAATGCAGGTAAAACACCTTCACCTTTTGCTCCACATGCACAGACAGAGAATAATCATGGTGACTTACCTAATGAAGTGTTTGACATGAAATATATGTATTGTATGTAAAAATGCTAGCGTCCCAAAACATACCCTCAGAAATATGGTCAATGACTGGAAATTGATTACAGTTTGTGATATCACTCACCACAATGCATTTCCAGCCCGCCATTTCCTACAGACATTATAAATGGTGTTTCAGGATAGGGCACCTCCAAAGATCCTGTTTAATTCTATGGTGCATAGACCTATTGGAATATAGCAACATAAATATATAAACTATGACCGTTTTTGGTACATAAATTCATTAACATGAATGTTGCCGTAGACTGTTGAAGCAGTAACAGCTGAGATAAAATAGGGGGCTTTCTGTCAGTGTATTTTAAGGATATTTTTAAAGCTATATCCCATTAACATTAGGATTTAGGGTTTGTGGAAATCCAGAAATATGTATTTCAAAGTTTTAAACCAGCCTGGAAGTCAAATTGCCTCTGCTTTTAACTTCTGGCTTACAGAAAGCGCTTACAATTTGTTCTCACATCTGCCTTCATGTGATTTTTATCTGCCTCTCCATCTCATGTTCATTTCCTGCGTTTATCTGATAAACCTCTGTAGTTGTCATGACATGTGAGTAAACAGTCTAACTTCACTCCTCTCTCTTCAGCTGTTTTGTGTGTTTTGGGACATGTCCCCCTGCCTGCAAGCCCTCACTGAAACTCTGGAAGGCCTCGGTTTTGTCAGAGACGAGATAGAGGTGCGCATGTCTTTACACTTGCAACATTTAGCAATGAAAATGCAACAAAAGATCATACTATATTTGTCCAGTACTTTGTGACCTAAGTGATGTTTGTTGGAAAAAAAACAGCACCAACTTTGACAAAGTGCTAGAAAAATTAAGTCTTTAATTGGAATTGGGTTGAAAAGTAAATTAGGAAAAGCTTTGCTTTCCATGATATGAGCTCTTTAAAGTTAAAACATAAGTGTTTCACGTGTGCTGCATTTATGAATGTGAGGTCTGTTACTGAGGATATGCTCAGTGCAACGTGGTGGTTGGGGTTTAATTAAAGTGGTGAAATGTAAAAATATAACACAAACATTCTCCCCTCAGAAGAAACTGAAGAAAAGAATGGCTCACCTGGTTATAGTGAGTGAGGTCATGACCTCTGAGGATGAGGGTAGTGATCTGTCAGGTGAAGAGCCAGATGAGGAGCGCCCCCTGCTAGTGGAGGCCAGAACAAAACACACTTCACTAAGGCAGAGGGAAGAGTTGAAACTGACCAGAAGCTACAGCCTTGTACCGGACTGCACTCTGTCCTATCAGGTGAGGAGGTGTCAGTTAAATCAATTAAAATAATACCCACACAATCCAATGTGTTTATTCACTATACGTGCATTTTTCATTGCTGTATTAAACCTGTTGTTTAATAAATTGGAAAACCTTTGTTGTAATATTAATTATATATAATTTTGTTTTCTAAAGATAATATAAAATACTAATATTAGTAGGAGTAATAGTAGCATTAATATTAGTGTTAGCATTAGTAGAGAAGTTCCAGGCACATGAAGAACTTGTTATTGTATCTGATTTAGGGCCCAACTAATATATATTAACTACAACTAATAATCCAAATTCTGTACATGACCTGTACCTAATGGGCTCCATGTAGTGTATAAGTACAAACCAGATAGCAGACACATTTGGGCCTAATATGTGCCTCTTTTGGTATTTACAGCAGTTATTGCTCTGGCAAAGTGTTGTGTGGGCCAGACATTTGGCCCTGATTTATTCCAGAACACACCTGACAACTGGCCCATGTACAGGGGTTGGACAATGAAAGTGAAACCTGGTTTTAGACCACAGTAATTTATTAGTGTGGTGTAGGGCCTCCTTTTGCGGCCAATACAGCGTCAGTTCGTCTTGGGAATGACATACACAAGTCCTGCACAGTGGTCAGAGAGATTTGAAGCCATTCTTCTTGCAGGATAGTGGCCAGGTCTCTACGTGATGCTGGTGGAGGAAAACGTTTCCTGACTCGCTCCTCCAAAACACCCCAAAGTGGCTCAATAATATTTAGATCTGGTGACTGTGCAGGCCATGGGAGATGTTCAACTTCACTTTCATGTTCATCAAACCAGTCTTTCACCAGTCTTGCTGTGTGTATTGGTGCACTGTCGTCCTGATACACGGCACCGCCTTCAGGACACAGTGTTTGAACCATTGGATGCACATGGTCTTACTGGTACAATGTGCAGTTAATGAAGATTGGCCACCAGGCTGCTCCAGTTTAGCCATGAAACCTCCCACACTACAATGACAGGAGTTTCAGCTTCATTGTCTAACCCCTGTAGGTAGAACCTGTGGCTGAGTTGAGGCAATGGCATCATTAAAAGCCAAATGTGGCCAATAAGAGAACTGCAGATTTGCCAAATTTTGGGGCGAAATATCCATTGCTATCTGGGACCAGTCTGTCAACTCTCAGAGGTCTATAAACATGTGAATATATGCCAAAATACAGCTAAAAAATCTCAATTTTGCCGTTAGTCCCTAGAGAGTTAATGCAAGATATGTCTTGTAAAGTGTGGACATATGGTGTCTTTGCCCCCCAAAAAATAATCCTGTGGGCAGGGATTGGAACCACTGCATTTCATTATGTGCTTCAGCTTTACATGATTTTCTTGCTGAATTCTTTAGCAATGTTCCATGTGTGTGTGTGTGTGTGTGTGTGTGTGTGTGTGTGTGTTCTCAGGCTATAGCGTACCAGCTCTTGCTGACCTACAGTGCCGTGTATGTGAGGCTGTTGGTGTTGGAGAGACTTCCTGTTTCAGCACATCGCCCTCTAGACACAAACACAAATCACTGCACAAATGCGTCACTGTGCCTCTGTCAGTACGTCCAGCACAAAGTCCTGCACTAGACACTGCCCACTCCAGAGAGCCTGCAGGACGCTTTCCAGGACAATAACATTGGAGAGACTGGCACTCTTCAAACAATAATCACCTGAGACTGCTGTACATTTACTGTGCATTTAAATTATATTTAAGCTTTTCTGTGTAATATATATAATGTTTTTTTTTTTCTTATGCAGTGGTGTTGAAATTGTGCTGTTGTGATATTAATGAGAGCACGGATCTGATCTTATGTAAGGGTTGTGTGAGGAGAGACAGAGCAAGAGAGAGAGAGAGAATCACTCATGCAGGAGGATGTCAGCATGAATCAGAAAGCAAGTCAGTGAATATGTACAGGCCTGGAAACAGATTATCACGTTATGGCACAGCAGAGGAACACACAGCATGGTTACAGCCACAATGAACAGCAATAAAAGAGTAGATTTTACTCACGGTGAAGATAAGGAATCACCAAACTCTTCCAGGAGATGAATATGTATAAAATACATATTATATATAATGGTGGGCAGTATGGAAATAACATATCAACACAGCACTTCATAAGGGGTGTTGTCCCCCTGACTGTGTGGGTTCCCTCTGGCTCACCAGTTCCCTCCCACAGTCCAAAGGCAGATTGTGTGAGTGACTGGGTGAATGTGATGCCCTGCAATAGACTGGAACCAGTGCGCAGTGAATGGTTGATTTCGGACCCCAGTATAAATCATAACACAGAACATCTATGAAAGTGTGACTGACTGACTCTATACATTTCTATAAAACAGAGATGACATGAGATAAAGATAGAGACAAAGAGATAAATATATTTGTAGTCACCAAAAGAACACGATCATCCTCCAAAAAGGAGCAGCCATGTGTACAGTAGGTTTAGTACCCATTCGCTGATACATCAGGTCACTAGGTGTCACTAAAGTGGCTGAAGAATTACACAAAACCTAAGGTGTTTTAAGCAGAAGGAACACAACAGTAAAATATAATGGTTTTGTGCTGCTGTGAGTCCCCTGTGAAGTTTGAAACAATCTTGGGGGGGATTTGGGGGTTTGGAGAGTTCTTTAAAGATCCCAGGTCAATGAGTTGGGTACATGAGGATTCATTCACTCATCCCCCAAAGACACAAAGTGTTTTAGAAAACTCTTTCCAAATAATCACATTCTCAATCCTGATTCATCCACCATCATCAGATTCACAACCAGTCATCCAGTGCCATCAGTGGTGGGGTTTCATCAGTGCTGACTGACCCAGGAGGAGGGAGCTGAGTCCACAGACATGGCCAAGAGTACAGACCCTCACAGTAAGGCCACAGGGCAGGTCAGAGCTGACTGAGACAGCTAGCAGCATGAGTCCAACTAAAAACATCACAGAGACGTGGGGTCTCTCTGGGCGGCTAAACGACCATCTGTCCTCCTGCAGAACAGTCTGGCCTACCTCTTCCTTCCAGATCCACTCCACCACCCCATTCATTTTCCCTGTGTCCCAATACTGACTGAGCTGTCTGAAGAGGCACCATCTGGCAACATCAAATGGTATTTAATTTTCCTCATCAGAGTAGATTGAGAGTATTTGTAGATTAGCATTTTAGCTAGCTCTGTTGGCTCTGGCTACTGTTTCAACAAGCCAATGTGCTAGCGTACCTGCACAAGAGTATTTTTGATATACTTTTTTACTTAGGGCATTATCTATGTGGGCAAACACTGTTCTCTTGTTTGTTTATGTTTAGAAGCTCCACTTCTTTTAGCGTGAAATGGATTGAGGGGGGAAAATGACTGTTTTGTAGCACTGGAAGTCTGTTTAATTTCATGCTATTAGCACTCTGCTGAATTTAGCCTCAGTTCCATCTACAGCAAAAATAAGTCAATATTACACACCTATGGAGCAGGAATAGAGCAACATCCGCATCTCACTTCATGTTTTTTAAAATTTGGAGGTCTCTTCTTTGTCTAATATCCTGTAAAATTCTGTTTTTCTTCTTTGAGCAGAGAGAGGAATCTTAGCTAACAGAAACCCTTTGTATTTTTTTACCCATTTACTGACACTGGGACTTCATAAACACATCAGACCCATTTCAAGCATGAAGACAGACTGTAGAACAGCAAGCAAATGGTGAGGAAACATTCTCAGAATTTTATAAAAATGTTTTTTGTTTATAATTGTGATGACAGCATTTAAGTGACTTTAGCAGGAGCAGGAAATGATTGCTGATTGAATCAATATCGAGTCAGTACGATGTTTTAGGTGCTATGTAAATAAGCTCAGAAGCTACACGATTTTGAGAAATCGCAGCTGTTGGTGACAGAGAGGCAAAGAGACAGACACAAACTCAGAAAAAGAAAAAAGAAAACAGGGCATCTATAAATAGCACCTCTGAGACGGAGGGAGAGAAAAGGCCACAAGGAGAAAGCGAGAGGGAGCGAAGAAAAAGAAACGAGAGCAAGAAATCGATTCTCGCAGTTCCTCTTTAATTTCAAAGACTGGATTCAAACACAACAAATGCATGTACAGCATCCATCAACATAATTAACCTTGAAAGCACGTGTACACAAGTCATTGGGCAGCCGCTTAAAGAGAGTCACCTGCCACATTTACAAGCTCAGAGAAATGCTGCGTTTTTAAAGTTTGCGTAGGTAAATATAGGTAACCTAAATTTTTAAGCAAGGTCATCTGAAACAATGCAGGATTGGTTTTATAGTAGATTCATGTGGAAATTAAATATCGTGGGGGTTTGTCTTCAAAAATATATATAAAAACAAAAAAAAAGACAAACCCATTATATGCACAACATTAAATCACCAAAGTGATTTAATGAACTGCAGAGATACCAGGCCTGCGTAGGTGATTATAACACACACTCTGCTCTTTTCCGATTTCAGACGCAATATCGGGAGTGTTTCTATCAGCGTCTTCCTTTTTAATAAATAAAACAATACACACATCAATATATCAGTAGTCACTCAGCTGAGTCTGGCAAAAAAACACTTTACACCAAAGCTCTTCGTCTAAAAATAGATTGGATTGGAGAGCAGAGAAGGACAGATATGATGCACTGTAAGAAGACTGATTGTATACTAAGAGAGAAACAAGAATGCGGAACCAAAGTGCTATAGTCTGAAGACTTTACTCCAAAGGAAATGAAAAATCTTTTAACAATTGTCCTGGGTGCCGTAAAACCCACTGCAGTCCCACCAGCCACACCGACGCCGCTATTATCGATGATCGAGGGATATAGGAGAGGTACAGGAGGGGGAGATTTTTCTGCTTCGTCCATTCAGCATCACAGCCATTTGCAAATTCTTTGCTGAGACAATACAAAGTAAGGTAGACTGAGGTAGAGTTAGTGTGTTAGCTAAATGACTTGCTCTAGATATTAGATTACACCCAAGTAATATTTAAAGCATAATACATACCGTATCTATCATTGTGCTCCTTCACTCATTTCCAAACCTCTCCTTTAAAGAATCTCAGTACAACTCGTCCAGTACCTGGTTTACTCTCTCAGCGCTTGCTTAAATTAACTCAGGTCCCAGTGGTTCTAAGCTGGTTCATACTGGTCCACTGCTGGTTTAGCTGGTCTACTGGGTGACAAACATACCAGCTTCCATAACACATGACGGTAACAAACATACTGCCCAAATAAACAGTTTTAAAGAGTTGGCCTAAGTAGCTTTTCCACAGTAGTGTTGCTTATGAACTCTGAAAGCCAATGCCAAGTTCCAGAATGCCTGAACGTACCCTACTGACGTATGTTTCACATATATTTTGGATATGAAGAATATACGGACGTATGGGTATTGTCTCCTATATTGGTGCTTGACCCAAAGTGAATGACGACATGTTAGAACTGGTGCGACTGGCTGGTGGGCAACAGTAGACTACAACAAGCCAAGGTTACGAAACACATTCATATTCAAACCAGTCCGACCCCACAATCTGTTACCAAACCGAACTCATCATTCATGCTCGTCACCAGCACATAAACATTATGAGCATGAATGACCAAGGATTCAGTAGAAAGAAAAAGGACCATTTGAAGAGGCAAAGAGTCTCTTTTGCTTTGTAAAATCATGAAATGAAAAGCTCTGAAAAATCTGCTGCGTTAAATTAGCTTGAGTCAAATAAGCTAACACTCACAGTGGTTACTTTATTAGGTACAGTCATCCATTTGAGTTCAGTTACCATAGTGGTGCACTTTGTATCTCTACAATTAAAGCCATTACCATTGAGCAGGTATTTTTGGTTGGTGCACCATCTATGCCAGCAATAAGCACTACTGTATGTGGTCCTAGAAATACATATGGCACTGTCTGATAATGATCCACCACCCAAGTAATTACTGCCCAGTGCTGGGGCTCCTGACCAGGTGAAGTGGGCTATCAACTGATGAATAGAAATATATGGATCATTATAAATATGCACTTATATTGAGATGGATTGGATACAATGGACAATAAAGCCACCAAGTAAGTGTATCTAATGAAGTGGCCTCTGAGAACATTATATATCAACACAGTCATGTCTACAAGTAAGTAAAACGAAAGGCAAAATTGCACTTATGTATTTTACTCGGTGGCCATGTTGAATCTCAGATGGACCATTTGAATGAAGTTAACTTGAGTGCAGCATTTTTTCAGTGTGACGATTGATCTCATAAGTTTGTTTTGATCAACTGCGGCTGTGAAACCCTTCACTTTACAAAACAATACAAGCAGTTCTCATAATCTAACTTTATGGCTCTCAGGAGAAGTGCCAGTGTAAACATCCACTCATATCCACCCAGTGACAGTAGGATGTTTGTACTCTGCATGTTCCTCCTGGTCATTTCGAGGTAGTCTCCCTGTTAGTCACATATTCTTCTCTATAATACTGTGCTCTGTGAAAACTATGGGGTGCAGATGGGGTTTGTACTGGCTAACCTGTTTTGCTAATATATTCGAGGAGTAACATATAACACAATATAGAAAAAGTTTCATTACACAGGCCACCTTTTGTGTTTTCATTATTTAAACTATTTTTAAATAAACATTTAATTCAGAATTAAAATGTGCACAAAAAGGTTCCAACTCATTTTCAATCAGAACATTATGGATTAACGTAGGTGAATACTGACTACTTTTGCAAATGACTGCCTGCGTTTTTTATCTGACTCTATTTCAGAAGCAGGTACCTCTTCTATGTCTGTTATTCAAACTCTCCCACCTCTTTACGTTTCTGTCTGACCTCCTCCGCTTCTCTTCAACATTTGTATTCTCATAAAGTCTTATAGTCAAGCCGGCAAATGAACAGAAGGCAGCAGTATTTTTGCTTGTCTGAACATAAAAAAGTAAAACAACGACCTCCTCACTGTGCATAAAAGTGCATATTGTGACATGCTTGGTTAAAAACGGACCATGAGGTTTGAGCGATCCTATTCTGAACTTTTATAGTCCACTGATAAAAAATAGCTACGAACCTATGGCTAAATATATTAATAAATATATAAATAATGAACCCATACACAAACATATAGTATCATTAATAATGTATATTACATTGGTTTTTGCCCCACGAGTATACTATATCTTTCCTATTAGACAAGCTGATTCACTATGAGGCAGCGATAACTAGAAATAACATCTCATTATCAGTCCTTAAAACGCTCTACTAACGTTTCTGAACTGGACAGCAGCAAATACTCTACTGTAGAACATACTGCATATTTAAAATCAAGATAATTCACTAAGGATCCTGGTAAACAATGTACATTTTTTACACTTACATACACGCTTCTTCTTGTAAAGAAAAAAAAACATGTGCTTTACAGGTTTTTTTTTGTTCAGTCAAAACGACATGATTATATTTAACACTTGGTATTTGGCAAATGCACCGAATATAATCGAATATAATAATAAAGAATTATTAATGCCTGTATACTAGGTCTCTCCTAATTACACAGTACTAGTACTACCAAGCCATGATGGTGAAGACAGCACATTCTTCCTCTGAGACATGTGACGCCAGCCATCACTTCTTTTTAAACTCCTGCTAACACAACAAAGAACAGCTCAACATGCTTGGAGGAGCACACTGACTGCCCACTTCTGTTGTTAACATGTTAACAGATAGCTAGCATTGATCTGAATGATGGGGAAAGAGGGAGGGCCAATGACGCTCTCTCGTATGGCAAGCTGTTTTAGCCTAAAATGACGCTAGCAATAACTCAGTTTTATTTCTAGGAAAAACTATTTCTAGAATCATTTCAGATAATAACAACAATTTTTTTATAGTAATAATATAGATCTATAGATGTTTAAAGCCATTCTGACTAGTCAAACGACCAGGGTGACAGATCTTAAATGGAAATTTGGCTTGTCATATGTCACCATTGGTTTACATAGAATATCGATCTTCACAGGTGTTTCCTATCTTATTTTCCCTTATAGACCCTTTCTCTTAGTCGCCTGGTTTGTCATTCATTTAGTCTCTGTGTGTTATGTGCTTCGGGCTCCAGTTACAAATATAAAAAATTATTTTTTACAAGTAAAAATTGCTGATGCAAACTTTAATTCTGACTAGTAAAAAGCCCAGGTCCACATATCCATGAAAATATTTTAATTCAAAATGTTTACTTTTGACTAGTAGTAATATGCATTCAAGATATGTGCAGTTTCAGATCACTCATTCATTCATTCATTCAAACATTCAATGTCTATAATCCAATCCATGGTGGGTCCAGAGCCTACCTGGAATCACTGGGCGCAAGGCTGGAACACACCCTGGGGGTGGGGGGCACCAGTCCTTCACAGGGCAACACACACACTCACACATTCACACCTACGGACAGATTTGAGTCACCAATCCACCTACCAACACACCACACTCCTCACAGACAGTCACCTGGAGGAAACCCACGCAGACACAAGGAGAACACACCACACTCCTCACAGACAGTCACCCGGAGGAAACCCAAGCAGACACAGGGAGAACACACCACACTCCTCACAGACAGTCACCCGGAGGAAACCCAAGCAGACACAGGGAGAACACACCACACTCCTCACAGACAGTCACCCGGAGGAAACCCAAGCAGACACAGGGAGAACACACCACACTCCTCACAGACAGTCACCCGGAGAAAACCCACACAGACACAGGGAGAACACACCACACTCCTTACAGACAATCACCCGGAGGAAACCCACGCAGACACAAGGAGAACACACCACACTCCTCACAGACAGTCACCCGGAGGAAACCCAAGCAGACACAGGGAGAACACACCACACTCCTCACAGACAATCACCTGGCGGAAACCCACGCTGACACAGGGAGAACACACCACACTCCTCACAGACAGTCACCCGGAGGAAACCCACACGGACACTGGGAGAACACACCACACTCCTCACAGACAATCACCCGGAGGAAACCCACGCTGACACATGGAGAACACACCACACTTCTCACAGACAGTTGTCACCCAGGGCTCAAACCCACAACCCTAGGACCCTGGAGCTGTGTGACAGCGACACTACCTGCGGCACTACAGTGCATTAATGATATCTAAAACTTGAATTGTTACTAGGCAGAATTACAGTGACGACATCTTAAACTGCATTTTTACTAGTAAAACTATTAATTATAGATATTCGTAACTTTGGTCTTTACTAGTGTGAATATAATCACAGATAAGAGGGTGAAATTCCATGTAAATAGATGGCGATATATTATTAGACAATATTAAATTAAAGATATGTTGTCCTGGTAATATGAATAGTCAGAATGGCTTTATAGATCTGTAGCGTGAAAACGACCAAAATCAACATACTTAATACGAGTCGATATCTGGCAATTTAACCCAGTAGGAGCTTAACTTCTGTTATATAACACTGCTGAAATTAAATGTATTAATGGCACAAAAACAAAATAATAGATTGAATATACTGAACACTGACAAACACAATCTATACATAATCAATATGTAATGAGAGTTAAATACAGCAAAAGCACTGCAGAATAAAAACCCGGGGTGAGGCTTCGGCACAGCTATTGGAATATTGTCAAACTGGTAAAGATTATGAGCACTAATAAAATTAAGAATTGCATTTTGTTTCATTTGTGTTTTGTTCTGTTGGTCTATGCAATGCATGCACATTTTTAGTCAGTGCTAATCCAGCCCCCGTCTGACACAGTGGAGCTGCGTCTATAGACTAAAATACAGTTAAAAACAGTGTTTTTAGCCAAGGTTTCAATAGTGGGGTTTTCTGGGGTTGGCTGGAGGGTCAGTGCAGGTGTCAGAACGCTATGAGCAGTGAACCGGCTGTACCGCAAAGAGTTCGGATGCCAGGAGTCTGTGTTATGGCCAGCAGGTGGTCCCGTAGTCCCCTGGGCTTTAGGGCTCCCAGTCGTCCTCGTGGTGCTGAGAAGCAATGATGACCACAACGGTGAGGATGGTGCACAGGACGATGGATGCAATGCCTACTGCCAGACTGATGAAGGAGAAGTTACGAGCCTCGCGAGATGCAATCTCCGCTGTAACCATGTCGCCACGGGCAACAGCAGTGCGCACCTGATGGAGACATTTTTTGGCTCATTTACTCAAACAGGTAATTTTACAAGACAAGGGAAATACCATCCTAACACTTAAAGGGCCCATAGTGTGTGTTTCCCTTTGTAACAACTGACTCACAGCTGGTTAGATAACAGAATGCATTCACAGTCAGTGATGGACCTAGAACTTCCAGAACGCTAAGGATTGTTCACCCACACATTATAAATGTGAAAGAATACAATGCTAGTTTCTATGGTAGTGGTTAAAATACTAGGCCTTCAGTACAGTTCCTAAAGATCTAACCAATTGGACAGCTCAGCGCGTGGCTCTACCGACCAAGAAACCACAGCATCCTATTTGGACAATTTTCTGAGACTTTAACCTTAAAGGAACACTAGGTAAGATTTTTACCTTAAACTTACAGATTCAGAATCATTGTGATGTTTCACTGACCTGTAATAAGCCGAACAGAGCCTTTGTCATTACTACTCTGGGCTTAGCACTGCAGAAACTGCAGTATGTATCTTTTGGAGGAGGGTAGGAAACCACTTCCATTTTAGAGGAAGCCAAAAATACAAAATCTTACCTTGTGTTCCTTTAACATACAAATGGAGATTGTAACCAACTAATGATGTAAAGTTTGTGTTAGCTATAGATCAGCCCTTCATCAACAGTTGGTTTTTGACCCTAGAGCCACACTTTTCTGGATATTTTTAGATGGTAGAACGTTCTAAAGTAATTAGTAAGTAATGTAGCAGATGTAATGACTCCAAAAACACACAGACTCCCCCAGTAAAATCTGTACAGATGCAGCCCTATGCTCAGATGGATGGAGTAGAGGGGAGCTGATGAATTGTGCAGCAGATGGGTTACAGTCTGTATTTAAACCGAATTGTTCACCTATATGATGGACCTAGAAGGTGGGTTGACCCCATATATCGGACAGTGATTGGAAGAAAAAGGTAATTGATTCTAATTGGAAGGTGGGTGTAGAGCCACACTGACCCCATTACTTTTAAACTCTTGCAACGTCCTCATAACTATTGTAATATATGGATGACCAAGCTTCAAAGGAAATGTCTCATCTCCCAGCTGAATCGACTTCATATTTAAAGTAATTCAGGACACTGCCTCATTTTCATGACATTAGCTGCCTGACCCACCTGGACAGCTTTGATGATGGCGATGATGCCAGTGGGCCAGAAGCAGCAGACGGTGGTCAGCACAGCGATGGGCAGGTAATCATGAGGTGGCCGGCGTGGTTCCATCAGAGTGATGGAAGGGGGCATCTGCATGGCCATCTGTCCTGGGGCCACACCTGGATGCGGGGCACCATTAGGCAGGTAGGGCTGTCCCTGAGAGCCAGAGATAAAGGGACTGCATAAGCATACATAGCTGTAACTAACATGCATTTCCATTCAACAACGACATTGGCTGTGATAATGACTGTAGGCTATAGTTTGGCACAATTTAACAATAAGCCGTCCCTGGCAAAGGGTTTATGAACGCATTAAAATTGGTTTAGTTTAAAAATCTGTTTATTTTAAATTTAATTAATATATTTTTTTAAATCTGTGGCTTGCCAAATAGCGAGCCCACATTCATACCATTAAAACTCAGCATTATATCTGCCATCAGCTATTTATATTCATACGGTGGAACAGTTCACTGTTGTGCTATTCATTGCTAATGCACATAAACATAAGGATTAAAGAGCCCTGAGATAAAGCTGTCGCAGCTGTTTTTGATTTCTAACCAATGACCAAAACCTGGTTAGATGATAGCTCATAGTCACAGCCAGGTTTATATCTAGAACTTCAGAAAGTTATTCCCCTTATTAAACAAATCCCACAATTTATGAATCAATAAATGTTTTGTTGATTCGATTATTATTTTGGTCGTCAGTCTGATTTGTGTGACCTTCCGTTCAGCTCCGGCAGGCCTAACCAATCAGAGCGAGAGAGAGAGACAGAGGAACAAATGGATGCATCTTTACAAGCAAGTATTTTTCCAGTTTTCATTAAGTCTACTTGAGAAAGAAATAGATTAAGAAAATTGCTAGCTACTATTAATCATTCCTAATACCCTTTACATCCAGTAACAAAATTACTGTACAATTAGCCACTGCATTAAAAACCTCTTTCTAATCCTCTGTTTCCACTGCAGTACCCATCAGAAACGAGCTGCAGGTATGCCTTTATAAAAGTATCATGACTCACCCCTGCACCGATGGGGTAGACAGGAACGTAGGCAGTGCAGGGCTGGAGCTGGAGGGGGTATCCTGGGTGAAGGTAGCCCACCGGAGGATGAGGGACCGCTCCCCCAGGCCCATGGGTCTGGATTGTGTATCCGTTTGGAGCCCCCTGAGGCCCGAGGGTATTGCAGTGGAACTGGGTTTCCTGCAGGTAGCCCTCTGAGCCTGGGGGAGGAGGGGGAGGGGGGTAGTTGGGCTGGGGTGCGCAGCCAGGGTGCGGGGGTTGTGGAGGCATGTTGGGGTCCTGCGAAGGCAGGTAAGGTGGAGGAGCCATTTGGGTCATCTGCTGAGACATGGCCGCCTGCCTATTAGCTGCCTCCTCCAGAGCTGAGGGGAGAGAGAGAGAGAGAGAGAGAGAGAGAGAGAGAGAGAGAGAGAGAGAGAGAGAGAGAGAGAGAGAGAGAGAGGCCGTAACTGTTAAACATCAGGGACAATAACATTCAGGATTTGATGGATCCTGACATTCTGCAATGTGGAGGTGTGTAATTTGTGGTGCTTGGCGTAATGTACTGGGCAACACTGCCTACTTCTACACAGAAGACATCCGTGCCTGGGTATTCACACCACTCTATTCACAAAACTAGTCTCTGGGCAAGACTCCTAATACTACAATTGCCAACCACTCTAATATATAATACGAATATAATATAAAAGAGTTAATATAACACTTAAGTCACTCTGGATAAGAGCATATGTCAAATGCCGTAACGTAAACTGAATTTATGTGAGCATTTCATGAAGTAATGACTGAAAGAAATGTCCAAAATTCCATTTACCAAAGCCTCATCACATTAACACAGTGTATATTTAATGTAAAGGAATGAACTGACGAAACATGGACACCAAATAGTTTGTAGCTTAAATTTGTCCCCTTCAGTTTTAAACTGGAGCTGTGAGGCTAATGTTTCTAACAAACATAACATTTCTCTCATTGCATCCCAACTTTTGTAAGTTCGTGATACAGTCACATATATAGGGGACTGCAATTCGTGACATAGTCGCATATTTTCGACATTAAATGCGACAATATCACGATCATGGGCAATTACCATAGAAACCGTCATATCCGTGCGCCGTTATGCGACAGTAACACGACAACTCCTCCCTCATTAAGGCGTCATTACCATCCGTTAATACCACGGTCTTTTATTTTTATTTACGGAAAATATAACGTTACTAGTTCATTATTTGCTAAAATACTGGAACAAACAATGGTTAGAGAAATGTCCTTTCCAGTATTAACCTTTTAAAAATTAGTCAAAATAACGTTAAGTGGTCCAATTCAGGGTCGCGGTGGGTCCAGAGCCTACATTCACTCACAACTACGGACACTTTTGAGTCGCCAATCCACCTACCAACGTGCGTTTTTGGACTGTGGGAGGAAACCCACGCGGACACGGGGAGAACACACCAATTCCTCACAGACAGTCACCCGGAGCGGGAATCGAACACACAACCTCTAGGTCCCTGGAGCTGTTTGACTGCGACACCTAATCCCTTTATTTCCCTTTTAATGGTGTATTGTTTTCCATATTTTTGCGACTGAAAATGCATCACTAGAGGTTTCCTTTGTTAGGCACAGTATTTATTAGGGGGTTGTCTCCCCTTTGTTACAGTAACAATCTCTACTCCTTTGGGACATCTTTACTGTAGTTGTTGGAACATTTCGTTGAGGATTGAATAGCCTTCAGCCTTGTGCTCTTTAGTTGGGTCAGGTACAGTTACCTTAAACACTACCCCAACTCTATCCAAAGGTACTGGATGGAGCTCCATCATTCCAGAGAACACAGGTCCACTGCTCCACTTGGCACTGGCTTGGTGACCTTAGGCTCAATGCTTTTTCAAGGAGATTAAATAGTGGGTGCTCATAGGTGAATACAGTAATTTGAAGGACTGTCTGGGTATAATTGAAGCATATTGTTTACTCGTTACAAGCCAATGAGGCTCAACAGAAATCTGAAATCTGTGCCAGTAATGTGTATTGATGACATGGGGATGTGTGGGGGCTGTGTGTGATACGAGAGGAGAGAGAGAGAGAGACGCTTGTGGACAAGCCATTATGTAACATTGTCACTAGGGTAATGTGTAAAAGGATGCAATGGTGTAAAACACCAAAGTTCATGAATTGGGATCAGTGAGAGAGGGAAAGACCGAGAGAGAGAGCAATGGAGATGGCGATGGTCGTCAAAAATTCAACTACCACTGTTTAATTTTTTTAAATAGCTCCTCACTGTGATGCAAATTTGTTGCGACAGTAGCCATTAGCACTCGACATTTTGCACACATCACAGAAATTGAGAGCAACCATTATGTTTGAAGTAGTTGTAGATAAATAGAGGAACAGAGGTCGAAACATCCTGCCTGTAAACACAAAACCTAATCAAAGCCAATATCCTTCACTTTTTCCATCCTGTGTCTGAAAAGCTGCAGATACCATCTCTCTGCTTTAACCCAGCTCATCAAACGAAGCTTACACAAACGTCTTTGAAAACCTCCAGATTTTTTGTTGTTTACACATTAAAAGGTATTACAGCCAGCAGCTGTTTGTACATTTTGAGGACAATAATTTGATGTCAGAAGAATAAATATAGATTTTTCCACATAATACCCTCCTCCCACTCCCACGTGTAAACCAGGCCTGAAGGTAGCTTTGTCTGCAGGGTTTTTGCTTAATATAAGTTTACTTCTTAATATATCGCTGGCACAAAGTGGCCTTCTCAGACACACACACACAAGAAGGGAGAGAGAGCGACCCCAGGAACAATATTAGTCCCCTTCAATTATTACAAACTTTCTTTGCCTTTCAGTTTCTATCACTTGAGGTTTAATTCGCTCTAAACACAGACTGTAATTGTGTACGCTGTACTGACACGTTGTGACTAGAGAGAAAGGACGCGCGTTCTCGCGGATGCAGCTGCACACAACGGGAGCGCGGAAAATACGACAGATTATTTTCCCTACCCGTTTTCCGACAAGCCCCGCCCACTGAACCGCGATTCATACATTTTTTTTATTCGACTGTACATACACGCTATATATGTACATTATATGTCCGTGTGTGTGAGAGAGAAATATCATCAGAATATTATATTAATGTTAAAATATAAAATATGATTTTGTATTAATAGATTAAAAGTTGTGTAAAGGTGTAAAATCCCAAAGCTCCACGTACAGTAAATTTATTACAACCATTTTTTTTAAATGTATTGTTCTATTTTGCCATTTTCAAAAATCATTTTCAAACTGAAAACATGCTAAACACTGCAGTGCTAGGACAGGTAGAACTATATAAATTATATAAGACACAGCAAGAAAATATACATTACAAACATGATATACAAAAAAATCACAAAATAAATGTGTTTTTTCTCGTTTATACGGTGTATGTTTGCATGTCTTCAACACTGTAATACAGTTGCTATGGTGACGAAAACGACTGGGTGGAGCTACTACTGTGAAACAGAAAGGCCAGTGCAAGGAGGCGGGACAATAGTAGCCAGTTATAGCGCAGTAGGCGAACCAGTAGCCAATCACCGGCTTGGAGAAGGGATCCTATCATCCTACTAATCAATACCAATGTAAAGAGGCGGGACAACAGTAGCCAATCATAAGATAGTAGACAGGATATTAGCCAATCACAGCGTAGCTGTTGGAATACGGGTGGGATAAAATCTACCGCTGTAGCGAAGTCGTGCGTCACAGGCTAATAACGACTGTAAATTAGCGGTTAAATGAATAAAAATTGAACAACAAGGTTCGCAGACGTTTTTGACGCAGGGAAATGTTTAGTTAAATTTATCAATAACGAAAAGAAAAAACAGATGAAGTGAACTGTTTTAAAAGAAAGCAGGAAAACAATAATTAAAAGGACAAAACCTCCAGTATTACCATGTTTTTCCGCCGACATTCTGTTCACCTGAGCGACGTCTCTCCGCTGTTTCTCCACAGTCCGCCCCACGTCTGTGTCTCTTTGTGTCGATTTAATGCGTTAACATACAAAGAGCAGTGGTAAGAATGTTCTTCGAGCTAAGAAAGCATCTCCAGATGATAAGTCATCTTGGTCTGGACACGTTGTTTGGCTGCAAATCCCTTTGAGTAGTGTTATATTATTTTTTTTAAATATTATTATTCCAGTACTAGAGCAGCGCAGTTCCAGCGGCGGAAAATAGGTTTCCCTCAGCACCTCCCGTTACACTGAGTCCATCAGCCGCTCGGGTTTGTCTTAAAGAGACAGTGGCATCAGCATCTCACAACGCTTAGAATTATTCATAAAGCAGGATTTCACAGTAACTCGGATCACCTTATAGTCCAGAGCAGAGCTGCCCAAACATGACCACGCAGAAAGTTGCCATAGCCCCATACTCCCTCAGCCAATCAGAGAACATGTTTACACTTCTTATTCGGATGGCAATCAGCCACACAAAAATGAGTGAGGTCAAGGGCTGGTGTTTAATGATGAAACACCATTCTAACTCATCCCAGAGATATGGGATTGAGCTCTATCATTGCAGAAAATACAGTTGCACTGATCTACAGCCCATTGCTTTTGTTGTGGGGTTATAACCCTCCAGCCTATAAGCTTATGTTATCTGGCTAACAGTCTGGTAAAATAACCAGGTCGTATTTTGTAATGGATTTTCTGAGCTAAGGGGCAGCACGGTGACACAGCAGGTAGTGTCACAGTCACACAGCTCCAGGGACCTGGAAACTATGGGTTCAAGTCCTGATCCGGGTGACTCTGAAGATTGGAGTGTTCTCCCTGTGTCCACGTGGGTTTCCTCCAGGTGCTCCGGTTTCCGCTCATGGCCCAAAACACACGTTGGTAGGAGGACTGGTGACTCAAAGTGTCTGTAGGTGTGACAGTGAATGTGTGAGTGTGTGTCGCCCTGTGAAGGACTGACGCCCCCTCCAGGGTGTATTCCCGCCTTGTGCCCAATGATTCCAGGTAGGCTCTGGACCCACCGCGACCCTGAACTGGATGAGGGTTACAGACAATGAATGAATGAATTTTGTGAACTAGGTCAAGCTTTATAAAACAACCCGCGCTCAAGACAAACAAAACAAAACTGACATAATGCAAAAAAAATGTTAGATCATTGTATCAATCTTCACCTCTTCAAAAATTGTTTATTACATTTAAAAAAAATTGTTTTATATTACATTTACAATTTTGGCAAAAGTCAATAACTGATATGGAAACACTCATTAAGAGCTTAAAAGCTTTACTCTAAGGAAATTTATGTTAAATATTTTACAGAGGTGGTGATAGGAGTCAGAAGCCCATTAGCACCTCCTTTGGAAGCAGTCCTTGAACATGAGTATGTGAGAATAGCTCCCCTTGTGGTGCAGTTTCTACTCATGAGTGAGTGAGAGAGTGTGTGTGTGAGTGAGTGAGTAGCCCCATGAGTTGCTTCACATCTTAATAGCTTATCAAAACATACAGTCAGAGGTTAGATACAAATACACTTTCAGATGCCTGAGCTGTTCCTTTAAAATTTTTGATATAGTTTTTAACATTTATGGAATTATGGGAGATGAATATGCAGGTTAATATAAAGCAAAGAAAAGATTTTTTACATTTATTTTAACATTATGAACATTACATATACAACTCTGAAGACTAGTTCATTCCTTGTTTTGGTTACTAAATAACAATAATACATTTCTTGTAGCTATTGTGACCTCTGGTTCCTATCACCACTGTGTTAAAGAGTCTGTAAATTCCTCCGAGTTCATGCCAATCCACTGTGCATGACTTTGATTTCAAACATTCAGAAAAACTGTCACTGTGGTGGTATTCAGTGCCTTAATTACAGAACATGAACAAGGCTAAGCACCACTTGATGGACCTCCATGAATATTTCACATTATTGTAGTTACTGACAGATATAAGTATGAATTAAAATGAAAATAGCAGCTTAATTTGCTTTAAAACTGACAATTTTATTAAATTGACGGAAAAACCCGAACTCTCTACGGAAATTCTTGAACGCGACCGTGACGTCACTGGTGGACAACAGCTGAACAACGCCGCGGTAAAACACCGTTATGGCTGACTGTTATGACAGTATCTAGCTAAATAACCAACATTATTCATAACAATAGCCTAGCAATAAGCTAAACTCAAATGTAGAGGTACCGTTATTCTTGTAAATGTGATCGAAGTCGAACTCGAATTCATCCGACACTATAAACCTCCGTAATGCAGCTACGTAGCCGAGTATAATCTGAGCCACCGAGTTTAGCGAGTCAAGCTAACGTTAACTAACACCAACTAAAACAGGCGAAGTGAGTGTCCTTACCCTGTTTACCTCCATGTTACAGAGGCTCTTGAACACCTTTCGTTGGTGTCCTTACATGCCCATATTGTTGGAAAAGCGCCAGTGAAATGAGCTACAGATAACGGAGTGAGCGGAGGCTCCTTTCCAAAGTGCCCGTTTAAAGTGGACAAATTTAGTCCATTTTCTGGATATTTTGGGATCTTTGGGTCATTTGTTCACAGATGTCCCACTGTACATTGAATGATTGCAGCCAAAAACAACACACCTTTTCGTCATTTTGCATTAAATTAAGTGCAGCTTCTAGAGTTGTTGTCCACCATCTACGTCACAGGCAAGACGCCTATTAGAGTTTCCCAACACCGTTGGGGGGGGGGGGGGGGACCAACGGTCTTTTAAACCTTATTCCTTGAATTAGTAAGAAATAACATGTTTTCTGACTATCAATAAACACTAGTTAGGAACTCAAACTCCACTGTATTTATTTGTTTCACACTTTCATATCGCTGGGGCTTAGCCTTTAAAGATTACACATCTCCTTATGGAGAATAGAATGTAATGTAGCTTTAGAGAACACAACTACTCTTTAAAACCAATGCTGTACTTTTAAAGGTGGATTTACACTAGTTGTACATTTAGTGACAATAATGTACCTCTACTGTACCTTGTTTGGTGAGAGTGTAGCTCAGCCACAAAATTATGTAGTTTGAAAAACTGATGGAATTCCCCTTTAAGATTGCGCACACACACAAATGTATCACTACATCATTTCGAGTGTAACAGACTAGAAATACCAATAGGATTTTTTCAATTATGATCAATGACAAGTATAACACCAGGCCCAAGGACTCATTATCACAAAGTGAATTTTATTACTGCATAATGAATTACGGTCCATCACTGGGTTTGTCCTCAATTTCCAATTCAGTAGAGATTACTTCTATGATCTGAGGATTTTCCTAACAAAGCAAGCAGGCACAGTTTCTCTCTCTTTCACACACACTGACTCTCATTTTCTCTCACTCTCTCTCACACACACACACACACACACACACACACAATGTAAACAAGTTTTCTGTAATTCCATAAGTACTCATTTGGACCAATTGTGCAGCAACCATTGTGTCCTAAGAGGTTTTCCTTCCCCCTGCCTCTTTAGGCAATCATAGCCAAGATGGCTCTAATGCGTCTCTTTGTGTTTCTGTCTAGTCTGTGTTTTTTATTCAGCAATTTATTCTGATCTGCAGCCCATTTAATGCTACAAACCGCACTGTACAGAAATGAGAAAGCACCATTTCATTTGTGTAATTCCCAGTTAAATGACCATGTATATGTCATTATTTTTTTGTGTCAAGGTTAAAGCATTAACAGTAAATTTATTAGAAACTTACTCAGAAGCCTAAAGAACCACATATGGTCTAAAAATGCCCAACATTCATTCGTTGGAAGAATGGACATAAAAGCCAGTGCGTTTGTTCAGATCCAAAGGAGAGAATGGAGCTTGGTTTTCTCTTCTCTCAAATGTAAAAGCTTTAAATGTTGTTTATCTGATGGGGAAAGTTATGGTCTGAAACTTTGGTCTTAATAATTCTTTAAACTCCCGCTTTGGAAATTCCTTGTTTTCCTTGTTTTCTGCAAGTGGACAATTTCAGATCTTCTCAGAAATATATGTTTCAACTATTGTTAATGTACAGGAAAAAGAAAAGGCTGCTGAGCTGTGTGTGGTTAGTTATTTGTGCGAATGTCTGCGTGTCTTTTTGTTAATTATGTTTCAAAGACACTGAAAGATGAATTATTCTTTCTAACAGCTGATTTGACAGGAAATGAAATGTTGGTCTCTGATTTTGCACGGTGTTATACAAATATACAGTGCTAAAAATAATCAGCAGATTATGACACTGCGTATTTCATGCTGTCATGTGTTACTGGTTTGAAGCCAATAGTTAATGAGTTAATTGTTTCGTACAGGTCCATCTATTCTCACACGGTCAGCTGTGTTGTGTCCTCCTCCTTTCAGTGTGTGTAGAGAGAAGCTGTGAACACAATGTCCCTGCGGATGGCCAGTGACGCCCTCTCCATCTTGCTGCCGAGGACAGAGTCTCCGACAATGCGGGCAGCCTGTCTCACCTCCTTCAGTACTTCATCCAGTCTCTGAATACATCGGACCACTGTCCCCTCCTGAACATCTGTTAGCTGGGCAATCTCAGCAAACGGCTGAAAAACAAACACACACACACACACAATGCTTTAACACTAACTACTACAATGCACTTTAATGCTAATACATAAGCAATGTTATACTGATAGATATCAGTCAGAATGCCATGTGCAGGGTCCAGGGCCTTTGCCACTTTGAGAACTTTCAAGAGTCTTTATATTTGTGAAGGCAAAATGTGTCATGTCTGTGATTGACACTGAGCATGATAACCTTATGCTCATGTGCATCTGCTCCAGGGCATACTATTCTCTTGGACAATGTGATTACACAGGAACCTGTGTTGAGTATTGGGGAGATGCATTCAACATTACAGGGGCTGTTCAGATAGCTTTGTGAATATAAGAGCAGGTTCTGAGAAACAGTGCCCGATTAAACAGATCTAATATTAAGAGCGAGAAGCTCTGTGATGAAACATCTTCACATTCATAAATACTGAACCCTAATTATAATACTTAAACTAGTTTGTTAATAAGGAGCCACTGGGGACTGAAAGACCTTTTCTATCATGTTTCCAATCGTGTTCAATCACACATTCAAGTATTCAACAAATTCGCATATACACACACTGAGCAGAGTGTATTAACACATGATTTAACAATATCTCTTTAAAAATGTATTACTTGCTTTGAATGAACACTAAATAATGGTGGGAGGTAAAATCCATCCATTCATTATGTGTAACCCTTATCCAGTTCAGGGTCGTGGTGGGTCCAGAGCCTACCTGGAATCCATCCATCCATTATCTGTAACCGCTTATCCAATTTTAGGGTCGCGGGGGGTCCAGAGCCTACCTGGAATCATCGAGCGCAAAGCGGGAATACACATTCACTCACACCTACGGTCACTTTTGAGTCACCAATCCATCTACCAACGTGTGTTTTTGGACTGTGGGAGGAAACCGGAGCACCCGGAGGAAACCCACGCAGACACGGGGAGAACACACCACACTCCTCACAGACAGTCACCCGGAGGAAACCTATGCGGACACAGGGAGAACACACCACACTCCTCACAGACAGTCACCCGGAGGAAACCCACACAGACACAGAGAGAACACACCACACTCCTCACAGACAGTCACCCGGAGGAAACCCACGCAGACACAGGGTGAACACACCAACTCCTCACAGACAGTCACCCGGAGGAAACCCACGCAGACACAGAGAGAACACACCACACTCCTCACAGACAGTCACCCGGAGGAAACCCACGCAGACACAGGGTGAACACACCAACTCCTCACAGACAGTCACCCGGAGGAAACCCACGCAGACACAGAGAGAACACACCACACTCCTCACAGACAGTCACCCGGAGGAAACCCACACAGACACAGAGAGAACACACCACACTCCTCACAGACAGTCACCCGGAAGAAACCCACGCGGACACAGGGAGAACACACCAACTCCTCACAGACAGTCACCCGGAGGAAACCCACGCAGACACAGAGAGAACACACCACACTCCTCACAGACAGTCACCCGGAGGAAACCCACACAGACACAGAGAGAACACACCACACTCCTCACAGACAGTCACCCGGAAGAAACCCACGCGGACACAGGGAGAACACACCAACTCCTCACAGACAGTCACCCCGAGGGAAACCCACGCAGACACAGAGAGAACACACCAACTCCTCACAGACAGTCACCCGGAGGAAACCCACGCAGACACAGAGAGAACACACCACACTCCTCACAGACAGTCACCCGGAGCAAGAATCGAACCCACAACCTCCAGGTCCCTGGAGCTGTGTGACTGCGACACTCCCTGCTGCACCACCGTGTCGCCCCGGGAGGTAAAATTTAATTAAAAAAAAAAAAACCCTCATAGAAATGACAGTATTACTGAAGATGTGCACTAAGTCTAAGCCCAAATCTCATTACCAGGCTCAGTGGAAGTTAAGATTTAAAAATATAATCAGACTACATGACAGGGCTTGTCATATTCTCACACAAAATCACACTGCATAAACTGTGAAGTGCACCCATGCTGCAGCCCTGAAGGGCCAAACTTGTGTTTTTTGGAGATTGTCCTCACCATGCCTCTAGCCCAGCAGTACACCACCTCAGTCAGACCGAACTTGAACTGAGACACAAAGTCTTCAGCTGTTTGTGCCAGACCACATTCTCTCTGTAGCTCCCCGATTCTCTGAGCAACACACAGCACGCGGTCAATCCCCTGCAGGGAGAAGGAGAGGAAGAGAGAGAATTAAATTTAAAAAATTGTATGATATTTCAAAACAACACATTATGCTACATTTATCGTACTCCAGAAGAGGCAGGTCATTTCTGGTAGTTTAGGTAATTAACCGAAATTAGGTCATTTTAACCCTTGTGATGCTAATGCAGGTGGATGTAGAGCAACCTTGACATAATACAGATATTTATATATCTACATTGTCAGATATGTAAGTGTAAAATATTAGATATCAGCACTGATCCACAATGTAAGAGGGAGTTTTTCTAAAATATAAGTCATGGATTAAGAACACCAAGCTCACACTGCACTCATCTCTGTGCTCTATACTCCAAGTCTACTGTTCAATTGGCAGTTTAAGTGCCCAGACAGGCAGGGAATGGTTGGAAAATCACAGTCGGACACCTGTGGGCTCCACTCTCTTAGTGTCTGGACAGAGAGAGCATTTTAGCGCTGCTCTGCAAGATGTCACCTCATTTTAAACCCCACACACTCTCATTCATGACTAATTCAGGCCCTTTAAAGCTCTTCCATGTTCCCGAGCTATGTGACACGGTGTGTATGAGTGTGGAGCTTTGGAAGTATGCTGCCCTTGCTGGAGGCACAAAAAAAATAGTGGTCAGGTTCAGTCACTGGCCAACAGTGCAGTAGCTTAGTGCTCTGATCACACAACCATCTTTAGGAAGGGACAAAATCTTTTTGCTCGTGCTAAAAGGCCTAAACCATGCATAAAGTGTATGATCGCTGTAGATAATGTTGTACATTACACTCCCACTCAGTACATGAGTAAGAGGTGAATAATTCAGTCCATGAACTTATAAAATGCCAAGTATTCCTGATTCTCAGCTCAGCAGTGGGTTCTTGTGCCATTAAGAACATTTAAGTCACTTTGCTTAAGGTATCTAAGGATTTTTTTAAACGCTGTTTTACTTTTGGATATTTTATTGTACATATCTGCTGATACAATGCATAAACACTGAAAACTTGTAGGAATCAACATTAATATAACATTAAATATATATTAAATATAAAACACAGTAAAGTAAAGCACAGTAAGGCAAGGACGTCTAAATATTGAATACTGAATATTGAAAACATTAGTTTAAACATTTATTCATTCATTATCATTAAGCGCTTATCCAGTTCAGGGTCGCAGTGGGTCCAGAGCCTACCTGGAATCATTGGGCGCAAGGTGGAAATACACCCTGGAGGGGGCGCCAGTCCTTCACGGGACAACACAGACACACACACACACGGACACTTTTGAGTCACCAATCCACCTACCAATATGTGTTTTTGGACTGTGGGAGGAAACCTGTGCACCCGGAGGACACAGGGAGAACACACCACACTCCTCACAGACAGTCACCCGGAGGAAACCCACGCAGACACAGAGAGAACACACCACACTCCTCACAGACAGTCACCCGGAGAAAACCCACGCAGACACAGAGAGAACACACCACACTCCTCACAGACACTGTTTTATGTTGCACTAGCTTTGCACTAGTCGCACTTTAATGTTGTGTATTGTCTTATGTAGCACCTTGGTCCTGGAGGAACGCTATTTCGTTTCACTGTGTACTGTAAACACTGTATCCTGCTGAAATGACAATACACTTCTTGAACTTGAACTTGAGACAGTCACCCGGAGTGGGAATCGAACCCACAACTTCCAGGTCCCTGGAGCTGTGTGACTGCGACACTACCTGCCGCCCAGTTTAAACATTTCAAAAGTGATATATTTTCAGCAAATATTTGCCCCGTATCAAAATGACAGTGACATCATCATTCATTCCTATACTTATATTTCCTATAGCATATAACCTTTATTTAAGAAACGAATGTGAAAATGACATATCTGAATACTCCAGCAAGTAATGGGTGAGGGGGTCATGTCTTTTAGGCCATGTCCGGAACATAGACACCACCTTTAAAGCCACCATCTTGGATCAAGTTTTTCCAATGGGAAAGAGGTCATGTAGCATTTCAAAGAAGACCAGAATTTCCTGCAAAATTGACTGCCGGCATAATGGATGTGACCAGTTTCTGTAGTCAGGTAGCACTGAGCATTTAGTGTCTGGTCGAGCCTGTAATGAACCTGTAACCAACAACAGAAATTTTTAAATTTCTGCGTTGATAACTTTTAAACCACATGAGATACTGAATATTTGATTTGGAGACAATTCCGGTCTTCTTTGATATGCTACATCACCACCTTCCCCATTGGAAAAACTTAATCCAATATGGCGGCTGTCAAGATGGCAGCCATTTTCTGGACATAGTCTAAAAGATAGTCCCCCTCACCCATTACTTGCTGGGGCTATGAAATAAAAGGGTGCCACCTTTGACTCACCCTGTATATAAGATATCACTTAACCTACCCAGAGAGACCAAATTAAGACATGAAAACTCACCTCTTGTATAGTGTTGGGGATGTGTGGCTCTATCTGTGTGTTCTGTGTAAAGACAAGGCAGGAGAGCAGGGCAGCACTCTCCTCTGGAGCTAAAGGACTTAGAGTGTTCTCAAACAGCAGCTCGGTCAGCAGTAGCTCGTGGCTACTGATCTGACAGGCCACTCGGCCCTTCAGCTGTACAGCATCAGTCTCATCAATGTACTTCAGCTCCTTCAGCACCTGTCACATCACAAACACAATATTCACACCATATAAACACAATCCTTTAATGACCTTGTAATTCAAAACAGCATTTAGTAAATATTGGAGGAAGATGAAGTTTGTAACCATTTTGTTCACATCTGGGCACAACAGCAGCAATTTTTAGAATCGCAGTTGAAAAATCCAACTTATGCCTTTTTAACACTAGGCTATTTTTCTAGGCCTGGGTCTTTTGCTCTGTGGATTTTTCTGACGTTTGTTTGTTCATATGTGAAAGCTATTTTCGAGCCCAGGCATGGTAAAAAGCACTGATGTCTGGTCGTTTTAAAATCAGGGGTCTGGGATTTACTTCTAGTGGGTTCTGGTGTTGTCTGCTGTAGATATGGGATGCTCACTGCTCCTGGTGCCGCGTGTACGGCTGCCTGATTGGTTCATTTTGTAATGTGACGGCTTCAACTCATTGTGTTATTTCCCTTTGCTATGCACAATAAAATGGCTGCTTGTTTGTGGGGGCTCCTGCTCAGTAAAATGCCTTGCATCCCATCCCAGCTCTGTTCCTCACCATTTGAGTGTTTATATTCACCAAAGATCAAACAGAAAAGAATCAAACAGATGACGATTCTTTCTACCATTTTGTGAGGCTACACACAGAAGGGTGTTGTATGTTTGACGGGAAAATGCAATATAACGTTGTAATGAGATAACAGCGATAATAATCCACCAATGTACTCTATAATGATTGTTATACGCAGATACTTCATGATTGAAGTATAGAACATATTGTGCTTAAGCTCATGACCTTAAAGTGCTTATTACATAATGTACTCAGGACACGACCCTGGAGTGGGGAGGGAAAGTGCTTAACAATGCACTCCTTTAGTTAAATTAGAGAAGTAAGATTTCTAGACAGATTAGAGAAGACCTAGCCGCCTGGAAACATTATGCTGACAAGAGAAAACAAGACAACAGAAATATGCGTAACATAAGGTGGTAGTTTGTGAGTGTCTGTGTTTTGAGCAATGAGACATGACGTAATAATGACCGAATGATTGACATGACCATTGGTCTATGTGACAAAGGTCCTATATACAGTGCAACAAATGTTTGAATAAACTAGAGATTGGAGTGAATACTTCACTATGTGTCTTTATTCCTTTGATTTCTCCTTGGGCCCGAGAATCATTTTGGAACTCGGTCTTGGTTCCTGGTTGCACTTAGACAATTGCCATAACAATTTGGGGGCATCTCATGCATCTGGAGGTCTCCAAGCGGAGAAAAAGTCTTAATCCAGCCAACCACCAAAAGCCTCCAGAGTGAGGAGGTGGCTCCGCTGTGTGTCCGCCGATGCCAATGATATTGGACTGAAACGGGACACCAGGTGGGAACAAGGACTTGGCGGAAGGTAAGGTTTTGACGACACGTGTTCATGTCTCCAGAGCTGACGAGCTCCCAGGGCAAGACATTCCGCTAGAAGTAGGACTCCTAGGGCAGGACATTCTGCTGGAGAGAGATATAAGGTCACTTCTACTGGGTAGAAGTAATACTCCTAAGGCAGAATAGGATTTCGCTAGTGAGTAGTGAAAAAAAAAGAAAAGGAAAAAAACAGGATAAGGTGAGAACAACAAAAGTGGGGTACTGCCGTAGTAAATCAGCATGTGCTTAGATTCTCAATAAAGGAAGAGAAACATGTCGAGAGAATAGGGACCAAACAGTGTAGGTCAGAAGGCAGAATGGGTTAAGTTGGGGTTTCCTGTGGGAGGAAGCTTCAGTCCTAACCAGTCAGAACGGTTAAGAGAAGAATTATTACAGAATTCAGAAAAAATTCCAGTGCCATTTGTGTTGGACTGGTGAGCTTTAGACCTGTGGAAGGGTGAGTCAGAAAATAATTCAAACACAGAACAAAAGTGAGAAAAAGAGAGAGAGAGCAATGAATATAAAAAACTGATGTGTGTCTTATGCTTGCTCTACTTCTCCATGTGCTCCGGCTCCTGAGTATGGCCATCATCCGAAGATTGACTGGGACCTGGATGTGTGTCCTCAACTGATTTCACCTGCACCTCTGTCCACTGTAGCACTGTCGACAGCACAACCAGTGCTAATGGCGCAGCTGCAGCAGCCGACACTTACCACACAGCCACAACAACAGTTGAAGCATGCAGAAGGGTCTATCGGGGAGACAGTTGAGACCGGAGAGACAACACAGTTTCTTCGACCATGTTTCCAAAGATGACTGCACCTGACTTCAACCCAAACTGAAAAAGGAAAGAAACCACACCATTGAGCATAAAGCCCTGTTCCTGTGATTCAGCAGATGAAGTTCCGTGCTGATGGAGGCGATAGGGCAGTTCAGCATGCCGGTGCTGGAAGTGCCTATGGGTGAAGGGGTAGGACAATTGTTTGGGCCTTGGACATTTGCAGAAATAAAAGAGGTGGCAGCCTCACTCCCTGATATCAATGATGGGTGTGAGATTTCTGTAAACACATTCACTGTGCTGTGAGAGTTCCCACCCAAGGCTACATGAACTTTGGAGAGTGTTGGCAATTCGAATGGGGGGTGGTGGAGGAGAACTTCCAACAGAAGATTGGGAGACCACTGATATGGCACCATGAGACAGTCATCTGAAATGTAAATGTGTCTGCAGTTTGCTTCCAGACTTGCATTGCTAATGTGAAGAAGTTTGCTGCACACACAGAAAAGACTTTGAACAGCAAGAAGAAGGAAGAGTGTAAACTGGCAGAAGCTCAGCCGGCTCTGTGGAAACAAGTAGCTGGTACAGACCCACGAAGGGGTTTTCACCATGGACATGTGTAAATTGAGTATTTAATATATAATGAGTCTATGTGGGCATCAAGGTCTGTGCGGAGGATACAGTGGTTTTATGTCATGGTGAAACAGGCGAGTGGCTTGCTGTTAAACTGGGCAAGCTTGGCTTTATCAACAATTTCTGCAATCCACTGCCCTCCTAACAGACTGGGTCAAGGTCATGTCAGTAGAGGACCTTCATTGCACTGTGCACATGCACTGAATAAAGGGCCTGATAAAGACTTTAAACCAAATGGAATTTGATGGTTTTAAGTGAAAAACTAAAGCTTGTGTATCTCTACTGGGAAAATTGTCACCCTGTGGCTCAGATCATTTTCTCACCCAATTGTTTAACCTGTTTGTTCAAAAGAAAAGTATATTTGTGCGTTCCGAGCCTCATATATCACTGTCTAAACTTCCTAAGGATGAGTGGAAAGATCTGGGCCCGTGGCTGTGCAAGTGCACCTCCTTAAATGATTGGAGGGGTCATGGAGGAGGGGTGAAAATTAATAATTTAAAATTCTGAAGTGTTCCACGTCCAATACATGGCTGTGGTTTCTGTTTTCTCAATTGACTTGAACACACACACACACAAACCAGAGCTGTGTAAGTGTTTCAGTTCCTCCTGAGGATCTGGCTGCAGTCCCAGACTGCTGATATGCAAAGAGCAAATATGAAGTTGTGGATGATAATATGCGCCCAACCTGTAGTAGTTCATCCTAAAAACGACAATCAACCAAAAAAGAATCAGTAGCCGCTCAAACGTGTCGCTATTGAGGGCATCACTCTAGTGTTCAATTCGCTCATCGCTACTGGTGTGATTGTTCCACGCCCTAATTCAGCTGTCCATACCCTGAAGAAGAAATAAAATGGGTGCTTCAGGGGAATCTGATGAGTGGAGAAATCCAGTACTGGTTGGCGTTTTTATTTAAGGGTAAACTGTGGACATGGACCCGATCGCCTCAGTGTTATGCAGAATCACTTTTGATGCAGCCCTTAAGGCTGATTTGAGAATTTCTTTTCCCCCAGGGGCAGTTCATTTCTTCCGTATGTAGATGATTTGTTGGTGTGTTTGTCTGATGCTGAAGCATGTCAAAAAGATACTGTTGCATTGTTGTGTTCTCATGGGGTTCTCATAAATGCCCAGGGGCATATTTCTCCAGTAAAACTGGTGATCCCAGCTTCCAGAGAGATCATGGTGTTAAAAAAAATGTTGATATTGGAGGTTCAACATGAGGCATTAATGATTTTTGTTAGAACAGGATACATGTCGTTTATCAGCTACACGCTGCTAAAACGACATCATGCCTTGTTGCTTGAACTGCTGAATGTTAATATTCACTGTTGCACAATTCTAAAGGCTACTCCTTACACAGGATGATGGAGAGCCTCATGACTTTTTCACAGCCATCTCTCAGGTCTGCTCCTTGAGACTTGATTTAAGGGATATTCAAATTCCTAACGCTGATCTTAATTTGTTTGTTGATGGGATAGCATCCCATGACACTTGTGGAAAGAACCCAGTTGGTTTTGCTGTTGTGACTCTGCATGAGAGTTTGTGTTCTGGCAGCTCAAGCAGCTGAATCGGTGGCTCTAACAGAGGCCTGTAAACTGGCTGAGGGTAAGAGTGCAAATATTTGGCTTATTCCTGTGTTTATGATTTTTCGAATGGTGTAGTAATACAGGAAGTTTCTTACATTTACAGGTGCACATTGATCATATTTTACTGGTGGTTTTATTGAAAGCATTTCTTTTGCCCAAAGCTGTTGCTGTGATTAAGTGTCATGCTCACATTTAAGACACTTCACAGATTGTTAGGGGTTGTGACCTCACAGACACGGCAGCCAAGCATGTCGCTCAAAATGACCCATTGTTTTCTCTCTTTCAGGAAGTCTGTGTTCTGGCCCGTCTTTCTCACTGAACTCACCTCTCAGATGCTTGACGTAAAGATGGCTGTGTTTTCAAAACGGAGTATAACAGGCCTTAGATGGACCACATCTGCCCTCTGTGTGTTTTCCAATTTTCAAATATTTCCAAATATTGTGAGAAGTGCCTTATTTGCGTCCAGCATAACGCACACGAGGGATTAAAGTAACACCAGGGGCACATGCTCCACCCAATGAGCCTTTTGAACATTTACAGATGGGCTTTTGTGTGAGGGAACGAAATACTGTTTGGTGATAGTGGATGTTCCAAATGGGAGGAATGTACCAGAAAGCAAGATGTGCAGGCTGTAGCAAGAGTTTAGGTGCATTTTATTCCACATTGGGGTATTCCCTGACACATTGGCTGTGACAACGGACTAGTCTTCATTAGCACAGCACTCACTCAGCTCAAGGAGAAATTGGACATAGAAGTGAAACTGCATTGCGCATATCATCCACAAAGTGTAGGTTCAGTGGAAAGAGAAAATGCAACGATCAAAAGCAAACTACAGAAATGTTGTGCAGAAACAGGCCTCAATTGGGTGCCACTGGTCGTAATTTATATGCGCATGCGAACCAGAGTCAGAGCTGGTTTAACAGCTTTTTAAATTCTGTTTGGCAGACCACCAAGATGAGGGTTGGATCCACCAGGATATTTGGACGACAGCAGATTGTTGGAAGACCATATGTTGATCTATTGTAAGGAATTACTAACAACTTTATGCTCTGTTCACTCAGGCAGCAGGAGCTCTGCTCAAACCATCTGAGGGGAAGTTACACTCCTTGAAACAGGAGACTGGTTGGTGATAAAAGATCACAGGCGTAAGCATTGGAAGCAACAGCGGTGGTTGGGTCCATTCCAAGTCCTGCTGACTACAGAAACCACGGTGAATTTTGAGGGAAGTGAACCTTGGATCCACGAGACACACTGCAAGGAAGCTCCAACGTTACAAAGCAACAATAATTCTGTAAAGCAAGAATGAATGTTTTTTGAGTGTTAATCACTTGGCTGATGTTATTGGCACCAACTTTGTAAAGGCTATTTCAAGGTTCAGGCCATCTCTGCACGGAGACCATATGATCTGGTATTAATCTCTGGCAGCAGAAAGTCAACAAGCTTTTACAACAGCTACTAATTCATCATGTTATCCTGCTTGACCTATCAGCAGCATTTGATATGGTCAACCACCACATCTTACTAGACAAACTCACTCACTTGGGCTTCAAGAACAATGCACTCTCCTGGTTTGAGTCTTATCTCACTGGACGATCCTTCAATGTGTCATGGCTTGGACAAACATCAGCGCGACACCACCTCACCACAGGTGTGCCCCAAGGCTCAGTGCTGGGTCCCCTCCTCTTTGCCTTGTACACCACCTCTTCAGGCCCAATCATACATTCGCATGGCTTCTCCTATCACTGCTATGCAGATGACATACAGCTCTATTTATCCTTTCCTCCAGGTGACACTTCAGTGGCAACTCTCTGACTGTCTCTCTGACATATCCACATGGATGAAGGAACATCACCTCCAATTGAATTTATCCAAAACTGAACTGCTGGTCCTCCCAGCCAAGCAAGCTATTCTCCACAACATCAGCATCAAGCTAGAGTCCCTATCAGTGGCTCCCACCAAGGTTGTAAGAAACCTGGGTGTCATGGTTGATGACCAGCTGACCTTCGCAGATCACGTTACCGCTGTAGCTCGATCGTGCCGCTTCTCCCTATTCAACATAAGGAAGATTAGGCCATACCCAACTCAACATGCAACACAGCTCCTTGTTCAGACGTTAGTAATCTCCCGTCTTGACTATTGCAACGCCCTCCTGACAGGTCTTCCGGCCTGTGCTGTGAGACCGCTACAGATGATCCAGAATGCTGCAGCATGCCTGGTTTTCAACTAGCCTAAAAGAGCACGTCACACCCCTATAAGTTGAGCTGCATTGGCTACCCTTAGCTGCTCGCATCAAATTTAAATCACTAATGATGGCCTTCAGAATATTCACTGGTCCTGCTCCCATCTCCCTCAATAGACCCTTAAAACCATACGTTAGCACCCGCCCTCTCCGTTCCTCAAAGGAGCGCCAACTAACACGGCCAACCCCCTGTACAGGTCAGTCGAGGTTATTCTCATCTCTGGTACCACGCTGGTGGACGGAGCTTCCAAGCACTATCAGAGCAACAGGAACCCTCTCCGCATTCAAGAAATCCTTGAAAACCCAGCTCTTCTGAGAGTATCTCTTGCACTGAAAGTCTTTCTTTAACGCACTTATTACTTCCTGGCATATTGCACTCAATGTGAGGTATTTTGTATAAATCATGCTGTAGTTTGAAAGTTAGATCCTCTTTTGTAAGTTGCTTTGGATAAAAGCGTCTGCCAAATGCATAAATGTAAATGTAAATGTTATGTTTGTATGAGTGCTTGGGAACTTCCCAGTATCATGCCATTTCCTTACAGTGCTACCATGTGTGCCAAATATATGAGATACATGCATCCAGAACCATTAAAGTTATGGTGTCTATTGCATGACCATAAAAGTAAAGCATGCAAGGATGAAGACATCCTAGATCAGTCAATGAAGAGAGGTTATATGTACCCTAGAGACTGTGCCTTGCAGCAGGTTCTAAAGCGTTTAATTACTCAGTAATCCCATGTGAATGTCCTACTTGGTTAACATCTCTTCTAATGTTATCTCTTACAGGCATGATCGAAAATCCAGATGACTACAGTGATAATTTGGACGCATCGGATGTGTGTTTCACACAAAATTTGTCAAAAGACAATCAGCATAATAAGTAATCGTTCTTGTCCGTGTGTAATAGAAGTGGGGCATTTCCCAGGGCGTTGTTCGATCATGTGGGCTGTTGATCAGAATTAAAAGGTGTTCCACCAGGACTCAGATTACAAAGCCACGCTTCAAAATGTGTATATGCATCTGGTGACTCAACAGAGACCAAGGGCTGATATATTTTGGCTATGGCCACGGAGGTCACCACAGATCAACCCTTCCTTCAAATTGGACAGGTACGTGTGCACTAGTCATGCTGGGGGAACCAACACTTATCTTCCCTAAATTCAAATTATCTGATCTAAAAAGGTAATTCACAGATACAAAAGAGATTTCCTGAGGGACCTATCGGCATTCCAAGGGGAGTCCCTGATAACTTCAAAGCATGGAACCCTGTGGCAGCTGGGTTTGAATCTATTGTATGGGTCACGGTAAATAATATTAATTTCATATGGTACAATCAACAACGTTTAGCCAACACGACTTGTGACACATTGAAGGTTCTGGGAGAACACCTGCCTTATGCTTCATAAATGACCTATCAGAAACGACTCACCCTTGATATGATCCTGGCCGAAAAAGGGAGAGGTGTGTCACGTTTGGTGACCACTGCTGCACATTCATTCCTAATCACACAGCAGCAAACTGGTCATTTACTAAAGCTATGGTAGAACTGACAGCTTTCAGTGCTGAGTTGCATGAATTTTCTGGTATAAATGATGATTGGATGGCATGGTTTGATTCATATTTTGGCAAATGGGGAGCATTGCTGTTGAAATTAACTATAATGGTAATCATTTCATTATTAGTACTGGCAGTAATCAGATGCTGCATTCCCTGTGTTAGAAGTCTGATCACCAAAACTATTGAGCGTTCTGTCACCTTCACTATGGTTAGTGAAGAAGTGTGCATGCAATCCTCTGGAGGAGTTACCCCTTGAAATGCCTCACGATGATGCATGATCCCTAGCTAGTCTGAGGATGATGTTACCTTTTGCATTTTATTACTTTAGGTTGATGTATGATTAAGTTGTTCCATATTACATGTTTAATTCATCATAAAAATGGAGGAATCTGACGGGAAAATACAATATAACATTGTAATGAGATAATAATTACGATAATAATCCACCAATGTACTCTATAATGATTGTTATATGCAGACACATCATGATTGAAGTATAGAACATATTGTGCTTAAGCTCATGACCTTAAAGTGCTTATTACATAATGTACTCATGACGCGACCCTGGATTGGGGAGGGAAAGTGCTTAACAATGCACTCCTTTAGTTAAATTAGAGAAGTAAGATTTCTAGACAGATTAGAGAAGACCTAGCCGCCTGGAAACATTATGCTGACAAGAGAAAACAGGACGACAGAAATATGCGTAGCATAAGATGCCAGTTTGGGAGTGTCTGTGTTTTGAGCAATGAGACATGAGCCAATGGTACACAATGGTCCTATATACACTGCAACAAACGTTTGAGTAAACTAGAGATTGATAGAGTGAATACTTGACTCTGTGTTATTCCTCTGACTCTCCTCAGGCCTGAGAATCATTTTGGAACTCGGTCTTCCTTCCTGGTTGCACTTAGACAACTGCCGTAACAGTGTGGAACTGTGCAATTAATCCACGGTTCAAACGGAGTCTTGTGTGTGAAAGCAAGCCAGAGATAATAAGCCCCTCCCACAAACGAGTCCTGGGTGTGAACTCAAACATTTGTGACAAACGTGAAAACGCCTTTATAGAGCTTTCCTTCTATAAGCAGGACAGGTATCTCCTGCTTCTTGCATGATGTGATACTTCTGCTTGGATCTGTTGGACCCAGAGGAGGTAGACATGTATTAGGAAAGGGCGCAATGATAATTTGCTGAGTGTAATAACACTGACCTTAATCCTCTGATTGTACTCAGGCAGCAGAGTGAGGGACATATCAGAGACAAGAAACAGCAGCCTGTCCAGTTCCTCCTGGAGACTCATCCTCTCCTGGACGCGTGCGAACTGACACAAGACAGAGGAATGTTATTAGGTATTCACTCACTTGCTAATTTATCCTAGATCTCTGATTTGACCCTGCTGATTGTACATGCACTAAACACAGATAAATAGTGGGGAAATGAGCTTTAGTCTTTTTTTTTTTTTCCTCCACTGGAGCCTGGACATGATAAATAGAAGCTAATGAGACAGGCTCTTATCCAGGACAGTCACAGAGATGCAGAACAGATGTCCCACCAGCTCGAGGCTAGCATCAGCACAACAGAAATAACGCAGGATTTAATATAGCGTTCTGAACACTGCAAAGAGTTTTGAAAAATTCTCTGCCTTTTATTCACTTTATTTTTTTTATATCTCAAGCTATACAGTCGGTTTATATTTAAATTAGTGTTTGTTAGATAATGTATTTAACCCTACACACCCCAAGTTGAATCGGGAAAATACCATGAATAAAGATTAAAAAGATGATAAAAAGACAGTAAGGGAGTTGAACCTGTTCAGTGAAGGTGGGTGAGTGTGTGCAGTGGAAATCCTTCAGACTTTCCTGAAGAACCCTCTGCCTCATCACTCCCTCCACCACGTCCACACCCTTCAGGTGGATGTCATTTACAGGGTCAAGGGTTGCAATACCGCCCGGGTTGGCCTCAGCCAATCGCAGAAGCTCCTGTGTTGCCGTGGAGATGGCCTGACCAGGCGGATCCATTCTAAGAGAAAGAGTTTCTTTCATTAAAGTGTCTTTATGTCAGATTTACACAAACGCACCTTAACTGGGCTCTAAAATGAATTTATAATTATCTCCAGTACAGTACTTTAACATAGAGTACTTTAACAAGGACACAAAATATTACAGATGAAACGCACAACAGCAACCCCTAGCGGAACAGTCCCTAAATGTGAGTATATGAGCAATAGCACTATGTTGTGTAATCCCTGAATGTGAGTGAGTGAGTGAATGAGGGAGCAAAAGAGCTTTCAAGTCAGTTCCATGAAATGCTTTAATGGAAGCAGGTAAATGGACATTCCTTATATTTAATGAGCATAATGAAAGGCCTAATTCATACACACAGATATAGACACACACCTGAAACGAGGCTGCTGTCTCTTGTTATAGTTGTCGATGATCCTCTCAGGAATGACCTTCAAGGTTTTATTAGTGATGGCTGAAATATCCTGAGCCTTTAGCTTCTGCACAGTGTGACTGCACGGACCTACACACACACACACACACACAGGTTTATATTCACTTGTTATATTAACAACTGGCATATTCAGTAAAAATAACAATCAATTCAGTATTAATATAAACAATACAGACTGAAATACTGTAAGCTGGATCCCAGCCAGCAGTAGTTTGGTGAGTTTCAGGTTGAGCTAGTAGACGTTTTGGTTTAGCTCAGTGTAAGCCTCCATTAAATGAATGGAAGACAACACAGTGTCTATGATTGTGTGTGTGTGTGTGTGTGGTAGGGGATCTCACCCTCAGGAATAAAAAGGCTGGTATTGTGGAGATGTGTGAAGCCTATGTTTTTTGGAGCATTTCCTGATGTTTCTTCATTCCCCTTTTCACAAATAATGAGAGCAGTGAACGTCCGATTCACAGAATCGTTGGACACCTGAAACCAGAAGAACAGAGAGATGAATAATGACACAGCTCTCAAAACGATCATGTAAGTTTTAAAGAGAAATAAAAAAATAATAATATGATTCATAAATATACATTTGAACAGAATCTGGCCAAACTCACCAGACCCGATGGACATGAAACACGTTAATGACAGGAGTAAACACGTTTACAGTAACACACACAGACCTGTAAAATGACTGCTAAGGCATTGAAGTGCTGGGCATTATTCACAATGACTACCCGCCCAACAGAGAGAGCCTTCAGTCCATTCATTGACTCCATCACAGCTTGCTAGAGAAAAGAAAACAATCAGAAACAGTTATGTATGGTAAGGTCACAAAGGGTATCCGTGAAGATAAAAGCAAATTATGTGGGTCTTCTGCCTTGATTTCAAAAACACCATCATAATATAAACAAATAAATAAAACATTGTGATTAGCTGCTGCTGATGGAACATTATGCATAAGATCTGTAGGAGTGTGAGAGTCTATATATACACACACTTGTGTTTCCCTTTTGTATGCATGTGTGTGTGTGTGTACACTCACTTGCAGGGCTTCTGTTGTGATGCGCAGCTCATTAAGAGTGTGGTAATATGACAGTAAATCAGAGAGCTGGCCCTCTGTGTCCAGAGGAGGGAGGGAGGAGAGCACTGATCTCAACTCAGATATTCTCTTCTCATGAGTCTGAGAGAGAGAGAGAGAGAGAGAGAGAGAGAAATGAATAATGTAGATAGATAGATAGAGAGAGAGAGAGAGAGAGAAAACGAATAATAGAGAGAGATAAAATGAATAATGTAGATAGAGGAGAAAATGAAGAATATAGATAGATAGATAGATAGATAGATAGATAGATAGATAGAGAAAAAATGAATAATGTAGATAGATAGAGAGAGAGAGAAAGAGAGAGAGAGAAAATGAAGAATGTAGATAGATAGAGAAAAAAATGAATAATGTAGATAGATAGATAGATAGATAGATAGAGAGAGAGAGAAAGAGAGAAATGAATAATGTAGATAGATAGAGAGAGAGAGAGAGAGAAAATGAATAATGTAAATAGATAGAGAGAGAAAGAGAGAAAATGAATAATGTAGATAGATAGAGAGAGAGAAAATGAATAATGAAGATAGAGAGAGAGAGAGAAAATGAATAATGTAGATAGATAGATAGATAGATAGATAGATAGAGAGAGAGAGAAAGAGAGAGAGAGAAAATGAAGAATGTAGATAGATAGAGAAAAAAATGAATAATGTAGATAGATAGATAGATAGAGAGAGAGAGAAAGAGAGAAATGAATAATGTAGATAGATAGAGAGAGAGAGAGAGAGAAAATGAATAATGTAAATAGATAGAGAGAGAAAGAGAGAAAATGAATAATGTAGATAGATAGAGAGAGAGAAAATGAATAATGAAGATAGAGAGAGAGAGAGAAAATGAATAATGTAGATAGATAGAGAGAGAGAGAGAGAGAAAATGAATAATGTAAATAGATAGAGAGAGAAAGAGAGAAAATGAATAATGTAGATAGATAGATAGAGAGAAAATGAATAATGAAGATAGAGAGAGAGAGAGAAAATGAATAATGTAGATAGATAGAGAAAGAGAGAGAGAGAAAATGAATAATAGAGAGAGAGAGAAAATGAATGATAGATAGATAGATAGATAGATAGATAGATAGAAAGAAAGTTTTGAGCATTCTGATATTGACACCATGTGGCAGACGTTAATCAATAAATCACAAATAGCAAATAGCACTTTCACCATGGCCTCTAGCTGGATGCCAGTATTCTCAGAGGCTTATGGGAAAATGGAGTTGTTTACCTGTGTGTCCCTGTGGTTCTCAGAGAAGCTCCGGCGCATCATGTCAGTCACTCTGAGAGCCTCCACCCGCAGCAGGTTGAGGATCATGGTGTAAGTCAATCTGAACTGAGACTGTAGTATGGTTGGTTTGCCCTGAAAAAATCAGAAGTAGAGTTACCAGAGACTTTCACAGCATCACAGTTTTTCATAGTCCTCTTCTCTTATTCAGAATATGAACTGTAATAAGCTGCAAGTGGAATGAAAGCTCTTCTTTTGTAAGACATCTTTTCAGCTACAGTTATCGTTGTTAGAATGTTTCACTGCAGTTTTGTCCTTGACAAAACAAAACTCCAAATGAAGGCACAGTTTATTCTGAGCCCTTCTCCTGTTTAAAAACTAGCTTGATATTAACTAAACGTTAGACCTATATTTTTTACCTGACTATAATCCGATTTCTGTTTACCTCCGAGTTTTAATGTAGCATGTTTTAGTTCATATGAGCTCTGTTCTGACTGGCTGGCATTTGTAATGTCAAATTCCACAGGTGACAGTGCAGAAAACCCCATGTACCTTTCAGCTCACACCAGTGCTATTTGTGATTTATGCAGTTTTGGAAGAATGTAGGGGGGAAACTGGAGTGCTCACTACAACCTGCTGAGAGTAATTACATTCCTAAGTCCATCACTGCTGCTGTTGCCATGGAGCACCGGCCTACAGGAGCCACCAGAGCCACAAGCCACACACAGAGCTGATTAGCATTCAGATTAGAGCCAGATAAGAACCTGACACCCCCCAAATACACACACACACACTCACAAAAATACTCAGTCACACTAACAACATTCAAACTCAGCAACAAGGACAGACACACTTCACTGGCAGTGAATTTTTTAGATGCTTTCAGTTGCTTATGGTGTGATACAGATGGACTGAGAGTAAATGAATGGCTAAAAGCATATTAGCCTACACAGTGCTGTCCTGTGCTTGGCTTCAATGAATCCCGAAGCAGAACAAGATGACCATCATGATCATGATTTTCCCTGCCTTTAGAAATGAACAGTTACTGACAAAGAGCAGAAAAACGTTCTAAAGGGACCACCTCTTCAAAACGTACACATAATTACACATGCGTGACCAAGGGAGAGGGTTATTTGGAGGGGGTTGTCCTCATTTGAAGCCAGAAGCCATATTCCTGTGTCAATCCCATGTTTGCCTCATCTGACCACAGAGCAAAGACGACATTTTGATAATCAATACCGAGTGTCATGTGAGATGAAAACTGAATTTTTTAGAGTCAGGGATGTGGCTTTTACTTGACAAAAGAAACAGAAGCAATCAATCCCAAAGACAATTCTCCCCACAGCCAAGCATGGTGATTGCAGTTTTTTCCAACCAGTGGGACAGGCAACTTTATCAATGTAAACAACGACAACATGAGAAAAGAGAACTACATTAAAACCTGGCATTGGGCAGCACTGCACCTTCCAACAAAACAAAAATCTGAAATAAGCAGTCAAACATGGGTTACAGAAAAAAATTTCAACATTTTGGACTGGTCCAGTCACAATCCTATCGAGAATCTGTGGCGGGAACTAAAGACTAGAGGGTGGGCAACGAAAACGCTGAAACCTCAAAGACCCGAACATCGTTACAAAACCGTAGTGCTTCGAATTCCCAGTGGAGATGAGGAAAAGACTTGTTAGCAGTTATAAGAGGTGTTCTGTTGCTGGGATAGTAAACAAAGGCTTTGCCACTGGTTACTGACAAAGGGAATACAGTAAATAAATCTGAACATTTACATCACTGGCATTTAGATCATTAACATCTCTAGTTCAGTGTCTTACTGTCTTATGTGATTTCCAGCCGGAACAAACTTAAAGGCTAAGCACCACTTAATGGACCTCCATTTTTGCTTTAAAACTGACAATTTTATTAAATTGACGGAAAAACCCGAGCTCACTATGGAAATTCTTGAACGCAACCGTGACGTCACTGGTGGAGAACAGCTGAACAACGCCGCGGTAAAACACCGTTATGACGGACTGTTATGACAGTATCTAGCTAAATAACCAACATTATTCATGACAATAGCTTAGCAATAAGCTAAACTCAAATGTAGAGGTACCGTTATTCTTGTAAATGTGATCGAAGTCGAACTCGAATTCATCCGACACTATAAACCTCCGTAATGCAGCTACGTAGCCGAGTATAATCTGAGACACCGAGTTTAGCAAGTCAAGCTAACGTTAACTAACACCGACTAAAACAGGCGAAGTGAGTGTCCTTACCCTGTTTACCTCCATGTTACAGAGGCTCTTGAACACCTTTCGTTGGTGTCCTTACATGCCCATATTGTTGGAAAAGCGCCAGTGAAATGAGCTACAGATAACGGAGTGAGCGGATGGGCCTTTCCAAAGTGCCCGTTTAAAGTGGACAAATTTAGTCCATTTTCTGGATATTTTGGGATCTTTGGGCCATTTGTGCACAGATGTCTCACTGTACATTGAATGATTGCAGCCAAAAACAACACACCTTTTCGTCATTTTGCATTAAATTAAGTGCAACTTCTAGAGTTGTCCACCATCTACGTCACAGGCAAGAGGCCTAACATGTTTTCTGACTATCAATAAACACAAGTTAGGAACTATCTGTTTGACACTTTCATATAGCTGGTGCTTAGCCTTTAATGGTCAAATTAAAATTCTCTCAATAAAACTTGGCATGCTCAGCTTTTGTTGTTAATCATGTGGTATCCAACAAAAGTACCACACAAAGCTATTTAATGTTCTACTGCCTAGGTACATATACTTTAAATAAAATGGAAGAAAATTGGGGACAAAACATAAAAACGGTGAATCCACATAGATGATGGAGGCAGGCAACACATCAATACACTGGGATATGATCATGTTAATATTCACCTAAACTCCTAAAGGATTTACTGTGAAAATCAACCTACAAGATCGTGACAACATGACGAGAGAGGTGTTTTTAAAAGTCATTATTCATCTCAGTACAGAAAAAGACTGATTAACACAAACATGAAATAAGGGCTAAAATAGCACAGTGTTAATGACTAAGCTTATAAAGGGCTTATGCAATCACCACCATTATTCAGAATGCCTTGCAACGTGAGTACACAAACATGGTGGACTATTAGTGGAATCTGACTGCAACTGTAATGAGACTAGCAATACTTTTAACATTTAACATTTCCAGAAATGTTTGGGATTTCTTTTTTAAATATTTGCCCATTTTAAATTTGATGCCAGCAACACGTTCCAAACAAATTAGGAAGGGGAACAGAACACATGTAAATATGTGTAATGCTAATAAAAAAAATGAATGAAGTTATTTGTTTAATTAATTAAGTTTTATTATTATTTTTTTTTAAAAGAGCATCTCAGAAAGCAGATGTAAAAGACGCCGTCATCCATCATCTCAGTGGAAGAAAAAGCCCAAACTCTGATCATGATAAACACATTCTGAGCAGCACAGGAAGTATTTCTGCTAAACTATTAGCGCAAGGCTCAGTGACAATTACTTTCACCTAGCTTCCCCAACAGCGGTGCTGAAATGAAAGGAAACAAGGGTTTAACGGAGCTGCAGACAATGAAACATCGCTCTAATGAAGAACAGACTATTTTTAACCACCCTCCACTGACAGTGTGAGAAGGGAAAGACTCAGATTAAAAACAAAGCCTTCAGCTGGTGTTTGAGCCAGACTAGAATGAAGATCAGAGAGAGAGAGAGAGAGAGAGAGAGAGAGAATGCATAAGGAAAAGCAGAGAGTGGAACAAAGTGATAAAGAGAGAGAGAGAGAAACAGAGGGACAAAGAGTAAAGACAGACAGCAAGAGGAAGAGATTGAGAAATTCAGAAAAAGAAGAGCATCAGAGTTAAAGACAAAGAGAGGAGGGCGAAAGAGAGAGAGAGTGAGAGAAACCGATTGTTACAAAAATAGCTCTCTGCTGAATTATAAAGAAAAAAAGGCCACGCTTCACAGATTCTTACTAATTAACGTTCCAGGGTTTTGGGAGCTGCTGCTATGAAGGGATTAATTAAATTACAATTAAAAACTATATACGAGAGATGCATGTATGAGACCATACAAGTGACAACCATGCAACATATCTTCGCTGTCCAACTAAAAACATGCAACAGGAGACTGTCTTAACGTCCAAGGGAAGCCATTGTAAAAAGATTTTATTCCAAGTAATTTCAGAGCATTTCTACTGGATTTGAACATTTGATTAACGTTAATCAAACCTGCAGTGCTCATATATATATATATATATATATATATATATATATATGCTACAGGAGAACAGCTGCAGGACTCACCAGCATCATCACATGTAGATCACCCATGTCATGGACTCCACTCTTACAGAGGATGATTACAGTTCCGGTTGGGTCCAGTCCTCTTCTGCCTGCTCTGCCAGCCATCTGAATGTACTCTCCTACACACCAGAGCAACACACACACCAATTAGGCATTTAAGTGAGCTGATTTATCTGCTGAAATATAAGGAATGTGCTAGATCTGGGCTCCGTATTTTAGTAACTGAGAACCATCACACAATCTTAGTAATGGAAATAACATTAGGCGGTTCTTTGGATGTTATATACACTTTTGTATGTACAGTTACTAACACTAAACTAAACTTTAGTGTTAATAATTGAAGGCTGATTTATAACGACCATAGAAAATCCCATCAATTATGCATGCACAACCACAACTAGTTTGAGGCTGTATTTAAAGCTGTGCTGATAAAAATTCAATCTAATTTAGCAAAACTTCACTTTAGTAAATAACTAAATAGAGGTCAATTTGATATCAGTTATGTGCATTAATAGGATACAGGTGAAAACAGCGAGGTGCTTGGGGCAGGACACAGCGGTGCTCTGCGCTTATAGCAGGTGTTGAAGGAGAGGCAGCGCTGTGTTAAACCTTGTTTTAGGGCTGTAATGATGCAAAGAATGGCCTCATTTTCTTTCTACTCTGTCTTCACGTGTACAGAATTCTCACTTAGTTTTTCTCTATTTTTGCCTCTGGATTTAGTCCTTCTGGGTTTTGGAGCTTTTCTGGGGCTTAGTCTCTGTTTGTTATTCTCGTTTTTACTTCGCCCTTTTTATAATAAAATCCAAATGTAGCCTGTCTCTAGCCTTTGCTTACGTCCAGTCAGCAACTGAAACTGAGCTCTCTTTACACAGATTTCTAGAAAAAACTGGGGGTTCGTGTTCCCTCACTGGAAAAAAAGCAGAGGAACGCTGTGTCCCCCACCCACCCACCCGACGTTCCCTATTGGAACATTTCTTATTAATAATGTTCATGCAGGTTAAAAATCAATTGTCAGTTTACACAGGTGTCATGTAGCCTTTTGAACACTGCCTACACTTGTGTTTCTGAAAGTCAGTGTAAGCTTGACATTAAAGTTGGAAAAGAAAAGTGGAAAAGTGTTTTTGTCAAACGGCACTTATTGGAATAATTACTTCCAAATGTTGTAGCTTTGCTCTAGTCACCATGAGGGTTTATACAAGTGCCTAAACACAGTAAAATGTTTGACTTTTTACCAGGCAGGAGGTTCCTGAAGCCGGTTCCATCGTGTTTGCGGATGCTGTCGAACACCACAGTGCGGGCTGGCATGTTCACACCCATTGCAAACGTCTCTGTAGCAAATAAGACCTGCAAGAGAGAGTGCAGTCCTTTGATGATTTAGATAGGGCATGCAGTAGTACTAGGGCTGGCAAAAACAAATCACATCTTACATTATCGTAATACGCGTTATGTCAGTATTCATTTGCCTCTCTTATGTATATTCATTCATTCATTATCTGTAACCCTTATCCAGTTCAGGGTCACGGTGGGTCCAGAGCCTACCTGGAATCATTGGGCACAAGGTGGGAATACACCCTGGAGGGGGCGCCAGTCCTTCACAGGGCAAAACAGACACACACATTCACTCACACACTCACACCTACAGACACTTTTGAGTCGCCAATCCACCTACCAACGTGTGATTTTGGAATGTGGGAGGAAACCAAAGCACCCAGAGGAAACCCACGCAGACACAGAGAGAACACACCACACTCCTCACAGACAGTCACCCGGAGGAAACCCACGCAGACACAGAGAAAACACACCACACTCCTCACAGACAGTCACCCGGAGGAAACCCACGCAGACACAGAGAAAACACAACACACTCCTCACAGACAGTCACCCGGAGCAGGAATCGACTGCAAAACTACCTGCTGCGCCACCGTGCCGCCCACCCACTTATATATTTATTTATATATATGTTTTACCTTTAGTCAACCTTAGTTAAGCCCCTTGCAATTCTGCAAGTCCACTTGTCTTGATATTTTATATGAAAGCTGTGTTGTAAAATTCAAAATCAACCATTTTAAAAATAAAGAAACATTTCAACTTAGGCCAAAAAACATGAGGAGTGTATCAATGTCAGTATAAAATATTCATAAACTGGACAAGAAATTACATCAGTGAAGAAAAAAAAATAAACAAAAAAAAGATATTTAAAATAATTCCCTTTGAATCGTCTGCTAGGTCGAATCCAATCGTTTAATCCACTCTCTTTCTCCCAGTCTTTGATTTAATTATTACATTCAAAGATTTGTAAGTAAACTAAAAAAGTAAAGTTATTGTTCTACAACTTCATGAAAAAAGCATTATTTATTAATTTTTGTGTCAGTTTGTTTGATGTGCACCCCTGCTATAAGACATAAGTGCCTATAAATTTGTATTCTTCTGTCAAAGCTAGTTCACCCCTGTAGAATATGAACTTGGGGCAGTATATATGCAATTAAGAAAAAAACTTGGGTCTATTCACTGCAGACTAAACACACTGATAAAGGGTTTTACAAAGTATTTTTGTATCACTGCCAAAACCTGAAGTGAGACATACTTTTACAAGTCCTTTTGAGAAGAGCATTTCGATGACCTCTTTGAGGATGGGCAGGATTCCACTGTGATGAACTGCAATCCCTCTCTTCAGCAGATCCCTCATCAGTAGAATCTAAGGGTCAAACAGTAGCATACATCACTTTAAACAGAAGTTACTATTAGAGCAAGACATGCTCAAACCACCAGCAAAAAGAAACAAGAGGCACCACCAGAACTTCCCCCAAAGTTTTTTCCTATCAGTTATAACCCCATGCCACTTCTCTACCTCTATTATGGCATGAGACATGATAATGATAACTGATTAAAATAAGCGTTCCCTGTACCCTCATAACTACCCCATAGTAAAATGTTTTTAGGGTTGATACCATGTCAGAAACCACAAACATCATTTAAACATCAAGACGAACACAGCTGCAGTACCTGAGGCAGCTGGCGGTCTCCTCCTCTGAGACGACTCAGGCTTTTGTGGAAAAAGGAGTGGATCTCGTTCTTTTCTACAGAAGTGGTGAGATCCAGAGAGGTCAGAGAGCGAGCGTTTTCATCACATCGTGTGCGGGAGAAGGTAAACGCCACGACTGGGGTCTGCTGCCTCTGAGACAGGTAATTCAACAGAGTCTGCCATATGGCTCTGTCCTAAGAAACACACAGAAACAAGACATCCCCGTTCACATTAGTTATTAGTACCTATAAAAGCAAAAAAAAAACCCTACAGTTGTGTAAAATCAGATTATACCTGGTTGGGTGTGGTGTTTTGGGATGCATTCTTTGCACCAAATGACTGAGCGTGTTTACTGGTGCGTTCCTTTTTTGCCTCCACAGCAGCATAGTACCTACACACAAAACCGATATAATCTGTGCAACACATTCTCATTTGACCAGGTGTGTCCAAACGTTTGCAAAGTATCGCATAACCTCAATAGAAATAAATGATTAAAAAAATATCTCACCCTTTGGTGAGGAAGTTCCCAGTGGGGTCCACCAGCAAGAAGAGCTCTTTCTGAGTCTTTGTGCTGTTCCCTGTGTAGAGATAATGCTCCAGAGGCACAGGCCTCTTCATTGTACTGATCACATAGATCGGCCTCTTCTTAATGCGTCTGAGAGAAAGTGAACAAGAGACAGAGACATTATAATTAGTTACATTCATTCACTGTATTATCAGATAACTGCAGTATTTTTATGGTTTTTTAAAATGTAGCTTATTTGACCCTGTTTCATCTCAGCAGAACTATTCTTCAATGCTTTCCTCAATAAATCAGCCATTTTGCACGGACATATAATAATATAACATTATTTAATTTCTGAAAATACACAAGATTACACACTAAATACACAAAACACTCAAATGCCTGTGTGTGTGTTTATACATATGCAACAACATACCCAATCCACTCACTGAACTCCACCGCGTTAGGCACTGTAGCACTTAGCAAAATGATGCTAACATGCTCAGGCAACATGATCAGTACCTCTTCCCATACTACACCCCTCTGGCAGGTGGGGGGGGGGGGGATACAGAGAGTGAGACAGAGATAGAGGGGGGAGGGTGAGAGGGAGAGAAAGAGAAAGTCAAGGTGTGTCAGTTGTTATATTTACACTCATGCTTTTATATATATCATTGTAAATCTTCTCACCTCTGCATCATTGATATAATGAACCTCATCAAATATTACCCACTCAAGATCTCGAATGACCTCAGACCCATTATAAAGCATGGACCTTTAAGAAAGAGTGATAGAGTTTTAATTCATTAATTACTATTTATGTAATAAATATTATTACAAAAACTATGTTTTGACAAAAATATAAATACAGGTTTCAATCAATGTGGTGGAATTCGTCATTCATTCATTATCTGTAACCACTGGAGCTGTGTGACTGTGACGCTACCAGCTTCGCTACAGTGCCGCCCATGAGGTGGAATTGTTGTTATGATATACCTCAATATCTCTGTAGTCATGATGAGGCAAGAGCCTTCAGGGTTTAACTGGACATCTCCGGTCAAAAGGCCCACGTCTCCAAACGTGTTCTTAAAGTCTCTGAACTTCTGATTGGACAGTGCTTTAATAGGAGAGGTGTAGATGGTCCTGTCAGGGAAAAACTGACAGCTTAGAAAAGGTACAATGGGTACAAAAAAACATCACAGAGAACAATTTAATTAAAAATATATATAAACACACAAACTCACCTGGTCATGTGTTTCTGGGAGAGAGCGATTGCGTACTCTGCCACTACTGTTTTCCCAGCCGAGGTGTGGGCAGCAACAAAAACAGAGTCATGAGCCTCCAGTCGGAGGATAGCCTGCTTCTGGAAGTTGTCCAGCTCAAATGGATACTGATACAGAGTGAGAGACAGCAACAAATTACATTAAACAGAAACATACAGCCCCTTCAAATTCAGCCACAAGGTATTTGCATTTCAATATTCAGATACTGAAATCACTATTCAGGTATACCTTACAATCATCAGTATACCATGACAATAAAATAACCAGGTCATCAACTCAGCAAAGGGCTGGAGGCACTTAAATATTTAAGCCTAGGGCCCACCATTAATTTTGTATCCATTATTTGTTGGATACACAAATAGCCCAATGTGTATTTTGACTGACTAATGATTTTTTTGCATTACTATTATTTAATTTAACACCTATTCTTACAAAAAAAAAAAAAATGTCATGCCACCCTGAATTTTACTACATATCACTGTAGTCTATCAATCTATAGCCAGATGTCTTGTTAGTTATAATGGCTGAACTGGGTAAGATGTACTTTAAATGCAGGATCTGGAATCCGCTTGTAGAAATCATCACAAGGTGAGGAGATATCCACAGGCATTGCCCACTTCCTCTCTTTCTTCTCCTCTTTGTCTTTTCTCTTCCCTTCATCTGTTTTGCCAGATACTGAGACTTCAGGTGAAGTTGGGGAGGGCACTGCGTCCTGGAAAGAGTGAAGAAAAAAATATTACAAACAGGGTTTTTTTTCTACCTTAAAAACAGTGGTATTTAATTTGACCTATCCCCTGCAAAATCCATATTTTACAGAAAATAGCTTATATATTACTACACTCTATACAGGGGTTGGACAATGAAAGTGAAACACCTGGTTTTAGACCACAATAATTTATTAGTATGGTGTAGGGCCTCCTTTTGCGGCCAATTCAGCGTCAGTTCGTCTTGGGAATGACATATACAAGTCCTGCACAGTGGTCAGAGGGATTTGAAGCCATTCTTCTTGCAGGATAGTGGCCAGGTCACTACATGATGCTGGTGGAGGAAAGCGTTTCCTGACTCGCTCCTCCAAAACACCCCAAAGTGTCTCAATAATATTTAGATCTGGTGACTGTGCAGGCCATGGGAGATGTTCAACTTCACTTTCATGTTCATCAAACCAATCTTTCACCAGTCTTGTGAAGGCACCGCCTTCAGGACACAATGTTTGGACCATTGGATGCACATGGTCTTACTGGTGCCATGTGCAGTTAATGAAAATTGGCCACCAGGCTGCTCCAATTTAGCCATGAAACCTCCCACACTACAATGACAGGTGTTTCAGCTTCATTGTCTAACCCCTACGTACAGGTGTTGGTCATAAAATTAGAATATCATGAAAAAGTTGATTTATTTCTGTAATTCTATTCAAAGAGTTAAACTTGTATATTATACTCATTCATTACACACAGACTGATATATTTCAAGTGTTTATTTCTTTTAATTTGATGATTATAACTGACAACTAATGAAAACCCCAAATTCAGTAGTTCAGAAAATTAGAATATTGTGAAATGGTTCAATATTGACACCTGGTGCCACACTCTAATCAGCTAACTAACTCAAAACACCTGCAAAGGCCTTTAAATGGTCTCTCAGTCTAGTTCTGTAGGCTACACAATCATGGGGATCCAAAAGACGACCAGTGACACCTTACACAAGCAGGGCAAGACACAAAAGGTCATTGTAAAGAGGCTGGCTGTTTACAGAGCTGTGTCCAAGCACATTAATAGAAAGGCAAAGGGAAAGAAAAGATGTGGTAGAAAAAAGTGTAAAAGCAATAGACATAACTGCACCCTGGAGAGGATTGTTAAACAAAACCCATTCAAAAATGTGGGGGAGATTCACAGACTGGACTGCAGCTGGAGTCAGTGCTTCAAGAACCACCAACACACAGACGTATGGAAGACATGGGTTTCAGCTGTCGCATTCCTTGTGTGAAGCCACTCTAGAACAAGAGACAGCGTCAGAAGCGTCTCGTCTGGGATAAAGAGAAAAAGGACTGGACTGCTGCTGAGTTATGTTCTCTGATAAAAGTAAATTTTCTGAGATACTGAATTTGGGGTTTTCATTGGTTGTCAGTTATAATCATTAAATTAAAAGAAATAAACACTTGAAATTATCAGTCTGTGTGTAATGAATGGGTATAATATTTCACTTTTTGAATGGAATTACTGAAATAAATTAACTTTTTCATGATATTCTAATTTTATGACCAACACGTGTGTGTGTGTTTATATATATATATATATATATATATATATATATATATATATATATCCTCATTCATTCATTATCTGTAACCGCTTATCCAAGTCAGGGTCGCGGTAGGTCCAGAGCCTACCTGGAATCATTGGGCGCAAGGCGGGAATACACCCTGGAGGGGGCGCCAGTCCTTCACAGGGCAACACAGACACACATTCACACCTATGGACACTTTGGAGTCGCCAATCCACCTACCAACGTGTGTTTTTGGACTGTGGGAGGAAACCGGAGCACCCGGAGGAAACCCACGCGATCACGGGGAGAACACACCAACTCCTCACAGACAGTCACCCGGAGCGGGAATCGAACCCACAACCTCCAGGTTCCTGAAGCTGTGTGACTGCGACAATACATGCTGCACCACCCTGCCGCCCTATCCAAGAGGATACTGAAATGTTTAATTTAAACGAGACATTATCTTTTACTATAAAGACCATATTTCATATAAAAAACAAACTGGGCACTATGCAGGTGTTTTAACATAATATTGATATTGTAAAACACTTTTTATTAATATTACAATTTTAAAATATATTACAATATTTATATTGTAAAACACTTTTACCTTAATGCCCAAGTCCTCAAGGCTGTTGGTTCTGGGGAGTTTTGATGTCTCTCCACTTTCTGAGACATTCTCTTTGTCCTCACCCGTATGATCAATGATGTCATCAAAAGTGGACAGCAGTGACATCAGGTTCACTTCAGCTTTTATGGTCTTGGCCTCTGCATCATTTACCGAACAGATACAGAGAGGGTGAGATATTAGCCTTCATAACACTCATAATGCTAGGGATACACAGTACACCTTAAGTTATCTGGCTAACTCAGTAATTCTGCTTTATGAAATAACCCACTTGTCAGAATAGAGAAAAACAGCTGTGGCTCAAACCTTTGTCACTGAAGTCCATCCCAGCCTTTAGTCCTGGAGGAACAGTCAGTAAATCTGCAAAATAAAACAAGTCATGACAGTAATGTGCACAATAACTTTAGTTAAATTCTGTGTCAGACACAAGTTCAGCTTTTGAATATAATAGAACTGAAACTGTTAATCTTGGCTAATGATTGAGTTATTCTAACAAATAAATATATACTGGTCAGATATCTTCAACAACCTTCAACACACATATATATAACATTCATACCATGTTCAAAGTCAATGTCTTCTTCCAGCTCAGACTTTTTCTTTATCTGCTCTAATGTCAGTTCCTCCATACCAGCTGAAAAAGAGGGCAAAAAAAAAACCTCAGAGAAAATACATAGGAGTATACTCTAATAAATCCATAGCATCACTGTCAGCTTCTCAGTGATACTATAGCATTGCTGGAAATCAAATCTAAATGACTGTGTCCCACCACTCTCAGCCAAAATATTTCGAGCAGATTAATATGAAACAATGGGTATCTAAATGCACTGAACATGACAGGATTACAAGGAAAACCAAATACAGGAGCTGGGAGTTGAATACTTATATGAAAAGATACTTATATTAAAGTGATGTTTAAGAATATAGAGATTACCATGATAAAAAAGAAGGGTTTGGAATCAATTACAAAGCAATTTATGTTATTTATATACTGTTATCTATATGAAACATTAGTACATTGGAATTGTCTGCAATGGTACAAAATACACAAGAACAACTACTTAGTAGAGTGAGGGGAATACGAGAACAATTTAAATAACTAAACTAATACACTGAAACCTTGACTTACGAGTGAATCATCTTACAATTTTTCCAAGATACGAGCCGTTGCTCGATCAATTTTCTGCTTTAAGATGCGAGCCGAGATCTGAGATATGAGCGAGCGTTATGAACTCTGTCATATCGCTGTTTTTTGTAGCATTAAGTGTGTAGGGAGTAAACCAAGTTAAGCGATAGAGCAAGAAAAGAAAAACTCTCCCAAACCTCCTCCACCTCCGAAAACGTCCTGTGATCTTCAAGGTACATACACCTAATAGAACCAGTTTATTTCTTTACATTCTCTTTTATTATATACTATTATTTTTATACATTATTTGTTATTTATAAATTAAATTTTTCTTATTTAAAAACAAGTAACAAAAAAGTGTTGTGTTTTTTTTTTATGGGGGGGGGGCGCTGGTATGGTTTAATAGTATGCTTTTTTTTAAATTAAATTAAATTTGACACACGTGCAAATTGAGTTACGAGCTCGGCCACAGAACGAGTTTAACTCATAAGTCAAGGTATTACTGTATTTCAAATTCAACACAAAATGCCACTTTTAATGACTACTGCAGTCATTATTCAGCCACTTAATGACAAGCATCTTTAGTATTTATTAAAGAACACTTTGCTGTTATGACCTGCTACAAATGTGATGCATAGCCAGACACCAGATTCTAGTAGCATTCCTGAGGGTCCAGTGTTGGCTTGTGAGGTCGTTGTAGAGTCTCAATCTTGAAAAGAGAGGGAGTTGGATTCATTTTAAGACAGGGACTTTAACAAGAGAAGTCTAACAAAGTAAAGCAGCCCCAGAGCATTACTGAGCCACCACAATACTTTACTGTAAACAGGGCGCCCCTTTCAATGTATGCTTCATTATTTCTCCTCCAGACAGAACTGCAAGCATTTGCAATCTTTTTGTATCGTTTTCCTTGCTTTTGCAAGGCAATGATCTCTTTTCTTACCTTTTTGGACAATTCTCCATATTTTTAACTTGCAATCAAACGCCCGTAGTCAGTCCATATTTTTAATCTGAAGCCTATGATTATCAGGTGAGACTGAGAGAACATCTGATTTGCAGAGTGTGCTCTTATGAGCAATTCTATTCAGGGGTGTTTAATAATTCTGAGACTGCAGTAGTCATTAAAAGTGACATTTTGTGTTAAATTTAGAGAAACTACTCCTTATATTAACTGTGAGCGCTACTGAAAATGTTCTCGCTCGATTTGTTTATTGCAAGTAGCTGAGAATTTTTTAATTTTGCTGACAAACCTAATTAGCTATAGGGGTAAAATATTTTGACTGCAACTGTACAGGGGTTGGACAATGAAACTGAAACACCTGGTTTTAGACCACAATAATTTATTAGTTAGCCCATCTAGCACAAGTATTGGGCCAAGGGAATGCCATGATATGGCAGCCCAAACCATCACTGATCCACCCCCATGCTTCCCTCTGGGCATGCAACAGTCTGGGTGGTATGCTTCTTTACACCGTAACTCTCCCAGATGTGGGGAAAACAGTAAAGGTGGACTCATCAGAGAACAATACATGTTTCACATTGTCCACAGCCCAAGATTTGCGCTCCTTGCGCCATTGAAACCGACGTTTGACATTGGCATGAGTGACCAGAGGTTTGGCTACAGCAGCCCGGCTGTGTATATTGACCCTGTGGAGCTCCCGACGGACATTTCTGGTGGAAACAGGAGAGTGGAGGTGCACATTTAATTCTGTCGTGATTTGGGCAGCCGTGGTTTTGTGGTCATGTTTTTTGGATTCAATCTGGGTCAGCACCCGAACATCCCTTTCAGACAGCTTCCTCTTGCGTCTACAGTTAATCCTGTTGGATGTGTTTCGTCCTTCTTGGTGGTATGCTGACATTACCCTGGATACCGTGGCTCTTGATACATCACAAAGACTCCCTGTCTTGGTCACAGATGCGCCAGCAAGACGTGCACCAACAATTTGTCCTCTTTTGAACTCTGGTATGTCACCCATAATGTCGTGTGCGTTGCAATATTTTGAGCAAAACTGTGCTCTTACCCTCTGCTAATTGAACCTTCACACTGCTCTTACTGGTGCAATGTGCAGTTAATGAAGATTGGACACCAGGCTGCTCCAGTTTAGCCATGAAACCTCCCACTAAAATGACAGGTGTTTCAGTTTCATTGTTCAACCCCTGTAGCTCCTACAGTGAGAATAATCATTGGGCATGTTTTACACTAGAAGTGAAGTATGAGAGAATAGTGTCTATGACTAATACAGGGAGAAACAGAACAACCTTCATGAGTGCTGTACCTGGGAGAAATGGGTAGTTTGTGTTGCTCCCTCGCAAGCTTTCTGATGGAGGTCCCGGCTGCCGTTGCAATGACAAAGAATTCTTTGCTGACAACTCTGTGTGCTCTAATAAGACCTTAAAAAGAGGAACACATAGACAATAACCATCTCCGTAATGTTATAAGAGAGGTTACTTTGCCATGAGTACTATGCAAAGTCTTGTGACGGACTTGGTGTCTAAATCGACATTATTAATGTTGATGTAATACATTATTCACTTGGCTGATTTTAATCCAATCAAGGCATTTTTCAAGTTTAATAATTTCATCCATCATTTGAACCTGAATCACAGCACTTCATGTGCTACTGCCATGACACACTGACTGTAGACATCTTGTTAAAACATTCCAGTGGCATGTTTCGTTAATGAACCTCTTTATGAATCACTGGTTTGTTCTGAAGTACTGTGATTGAAATGCTACCTCAGTGACGTCCAGCAGGTGACCGGTGGTGGGGTCTCTGACCACAGACAGACCAGAGTGAAGAGGAGAGAGAGAACAGTGCAATAGCGATTCCACACACCTGTTTCTCTTACTCAACCTGAGAAACAAAACTGCATATCAGGACAAGTTTCAGTTTTGCTGGATAGTTTTACATTTTTAAATTCAAATGTTAATTCATTCATTAATTAATGGCAATAAAAACCTTTGAACAGCATGTTACACATAGGGTGCCATATAACCATCACATAACGACAGAAGGAGAAATACTGAACCAGGTAAAAGAAGGTTTCCTACTTCAGAAACTTCTGAAATGCATCAGTGTTGTCATGTATGGGCAGCCAGGCCGGATCCTGCAGGAAACGCTTCTCCACTTCCATCTTCAGGTCCATACTGGTGGGAGGAAGCCCATGAGGGAGCTGGAAGAATATCAGCAATGTATCAGTAAGGTCAGGTCTAGCAGACATGGTATTAATGAATATATTTATGATAAATGTAATTTGATATTAGATATTACACCTGTTGACTCTAAAAACAAGTGTGTCTCAAAAACGTGAACTGTACTTTCTACTGAGAAAATAAATTAATTTAAAATTCATCATGTCCTAACACATAATAATAATATTAATAATAATAGTCAGAATAACAATAAAAATACTAACAATTACAAAAGGCTTTCAGGCATTTTGTACTCAAACCCCATTAATTTATGAGTTGAATAACTGAACAATAAAGTATGGATAAAGACCCTCGGTTCTGACAGTTGACAGTGTTTTTTTATTAAAAATAAAATGTAAAGGTTGATAATTGTGTGTAACTCACTGTGCTCTGTGGCTGTAGTGGATGGTTTCCAGGCAGTGAATGTGTGAGAACCTCAAATCTCCCTGAGCAGCCCATCTCCAACAGAGAGAGAGGCAGGTCATCCTTGCCAGGAGGGGGCAAATCTGGATAGAGTTTTATTTAATTTTTTAAAGATGACTATGATAAGGACACAAGAGCCTACAGATGAGGTGTGTAAACAAAGACATAGGTTCCCGGCGGCACGGTGGTGCAGCAGGTAGTGTCACAGTCACACAGCTCCAGGGACCTGGAGGTTGTGGGTTCAAGTCCCGCTCCGGGTGACTGTTTGTGAGGAGTGTGGTGTGTTCTCCCTGTGTCTGCGTGGGTTTCCTCCGGGTGACTGTCCGTGAGGAGTGTGGTGTGTTCTCCCTGTGTCTGTGTGGGTTTCCTCCAGATGACTGTCCGTAAAGATGGGTGGTGTGTTCTCCCTGTGTCTGCGTGGGTTTCCTCCGGGTGACTGTCTGTGAGGAGTGTGGTGTGTTCTCCCTGTGTCTGTGTGGGTTTCCTCCGGGTGACTGTCCGTAAAGATGGGTGGTGTGTTTTCCCTGTGTCTGCGTGGGTTTCCTCCGGGTGACTGTCTGTGAGGAGTGTGGTGTGTTCTCCCTGTGTCTGCGTGGGTTTCCTCCGGGTGACTGTCTGTGAGGAGTGTGGTGTGTTCTCCCTGTGTCTGCGTGGGTTTCCTCCGGCTGCTCCGGTCTCCTCCCACAGTCCAAAATCACACGTTGGTAGGTGGATTGGTGACTCAAAAAGTGTCCGTAAGTTTGAGTGAATGTGTGAGTGTGTCGCCCTAAATTGTCATAGGCCAAGACATGAGACATATGCAGTGTTAACTGACCACTGATGAAGCCCTAGAGGACGACCAACACAAACGTTGCAGCAACAGATGAGCTACTGTCTCTGACTTTACATCTACAAGGTGGACCAATGACGTAAAAGTGTCTAACAGAGTGGACAGTGAGTGGACGTAGGTTTAAAAAAGAACTGCTGGATCTAAACACCTTGTACCAGAGGAACACAGATGGGTTAACCTCTGTAGCTGTAGAACTGTATGCACCTATATGGTCAGTGGAGCTTATAACATGGATCAATGTATATTAGACTGTGTAATTATTTTTATTAAAAAATATCTTGGTGTATCAGTGTATCAGGGCTGGGCAGTGACACATGATATTATCTGATTAAAACAAACAAACCAGAAAATTGTATTTTTCCATGATATGGGACTTTAAACACAAAACCTTTATATGAATAAAGCGTAAAAATTAAACTAAGACAATTCTAAAACTAAACATAAACAAAATTTGAAGACAAAGACTAGTAAATTCTGCAATTCACTTAAATACCCTGCTTAAATCAGCTTGCAAAGTTTAACTGACACTAATTAAAATCCAGCTCTTCAGTAGTTTCTTTACGAAGGAAAAGAAACCCTCTTAAGTGCTATAATTAATTGCGTGAAATGCTGAAATGCAGTGTCCTACTTACCTATCTTTTCCATTTCAGTTTAAAGTGTGTTACATTGACGTCTCTGAAGCAGCAGAAACACACACAGCGAAAGCAGGAAGTTACGTATCGGAAATGCGTAGACTAAGGCTCCGTTCCAATCCGAATTCAAGCTCCATTTTAGCGCACTAGGAAGTGCGTCAACACGACAGTTATTTTACTGCGGTTAAGCCAGCCGCCGTTTGAGAAAACACGGTTAAACTAGCCGCACGTCAAATTTTAGTGCGCGTATACTAGTGACAAACCGGTAATACTCAAGGAGCGTGAAGACTTGAGCTTATGCCCTTCATTTTAAAGCAAAAGTAACGGCATTTAACCGGTTATATATTGGTCATTTCTAGTAAGCAGTCCATACAATCAACAGATATCAGTTCAGGGTTTACTACACTATCTATCTATGAAGTATGAGATGATTTTACTGTATAGTTTTTATGTAAATGACATTCAAAATCCCTATAATTGTCCATTGTTTTTTTTTACCTGAGTCAGGTTCACTGCTTTATAATATGGTTATTTCTAATAAGTAGTCCATACAACCAACAGATATCAGTTCTGTGTGTACCACACTATGTACCTATAAAATATGAAGTGATTTTACTGTATAGTTTTTAAGTAGATGACATTCAAAATTCCCATAATTTTCCATTGTTTTTAATGATGACTCGTGTACTGCTTTATATGGTCATTTCTAATAAGTAGTCCATACAACCAACAGATATCAGTTCAGTGTGTACCACACTATGTACCTATAAAATATGAAGTGACTTTACTGTATACTTTTTGAGTAAATGACATTCAAAATCACAATAATTCTCCATTGTTTTTAATGATGACTCAAGTTTACTGCTTTATAAAATGATCATTTCTAATAAGTAGTCGACACAAACAACATATATCAGTTCAGGGTGTACCACACTATGTACCTAAAAAATATGAAGTGATTTTACTGTATAATTTTTGAGTAAATGACATTCAAAAATCCCATAATTGTCCATTGTTTTGAACGTGTCAAGTTCACTGCTTTATAAAATGGTCATTTCTAATAAGTAGTCCATACAATCAACAGACATCAGTTCAGTGTGTACCACACTATATACCTATGAAATATGAAGTGATTTTACGGCATATTTCTTGAGTAAATGATATTCAAAATCCCCATAATTTTCCATTGTTTTTAATGATGACTCAAGTTTACTGCTTTATAATATGGTTATTTCTAATAAGTAGTCCATAAAACCAACAGATATCAGTTCTGTGTCTGCCATACTATGTACCTATAAATTGTGAAGTAATTTTACTGTATAGTTTTTGAGTAAATGACATTCAAAATTCCCATAATTGTCCATTGTTTTTTAACATGAGTCAAGTCCACTGCTTTATATCATTAAAAACAATGGAGAATTATTGTGATTTTGAATGTCATTCACTCAAAAACTATACAGTAAAATTACTTCATATGTCATAGGTACATAGTGTGGTACACACTGAACTGATGTCTGTTGGTTGTGTGGACTACTTATTAGAAATGACCATATTATAAAACATTGAACTTGACTCGTGTTAAAAAACAATGGACAATTATGGGACTTTTGAATGTCATTTACATACAAACTATACAGTAAAATCACTTCATACTTTATAGGTACATAGTATGGTACACACTGAACTGATATCTGTTGGTTGTATGGACTACTTATTAGAAATGACCATTTTATAAAGCAGTAAACTTGAGTCGTCATTAAAAACAATGTAGATTAATTGTGATTTTTGAATGTCATTTACTCAAAAAGTATACAGTAAAATCCCTTAATATTTCATAGACAAATAGTATAGTAAACACAGAACTGATATCTGTTGGTTGTATGGACTACTTATTAGAAATGACCATTTTATAAAGCAGTAAACTTGAGTCGTCATTAAAAACAATGGAGAATTATTGTGATTTTGAATATCATTTACTCAAAAACTATACAGTAAAATCACTTCATATTTTATAGGTACATAGTGTGGTACACCCTGAACTGATATATGTTGTTTGTGTCGACTACTTATTAGAAATGATCATTTTATAAAGCAGTAAACTTGAGTCATCATTAAAAACAATGGAGAATTATTGTGATTTTGAAAGTCATTTACTCAAAAAGTATACAGTAAAATCACTTCATATTTTATAGGTACATAGTGTGGTACACCCTGAGCTGATATATGTTGTTTGTGTCGACTACTTATTAGAAATGATCATTTTATAAAGCAGTAAACTTGAGTCATCATTAAAAACAATGGAGAATTATTGTGATTTTGAAAGTCATTTACTCAAAAAGTATACAGTAAAATCACTTCATATTTTATAGGTACATAGTGTGGTACACCCTGAGCTGATATATGTTGTTTGTGTCGACTACTTATTAGAAATGACCATTTTATAAAACATCAAACTTGAGTCATCATTAAAAACAATGGAAAATTATGGGGATTTTTAATATCATTTACTCAAAATTTATACAGTAAAATCACTTCATATTTTTTAGGTACATAGTGTGGTACACCCTGAACTGATATATGTTGTTTGTGTGGACTACTTATTAGAAATGATCATTTTATAAAGCAGTAAACTTGATTCATCATTAAAAACAATGGAGAATTATTGTGATTTTGAAAGTCATTTACTCAAAAAGTATACAGTAAAATCACTTCATATTTTATAGGTACATAGTGTGGTACACCCTGAACTGATATCTGTTGGTTGTATGGACTACTTATTAGAAATAACCATATTATAAAGCAGTGAACTTGACTCAGGTTAAAAAAAAATATTGGACAATTATTGTTATTTTGAATGTCATTTACTCAAAAAGTATACAGTAAAATCACTTCATATTTCATAGACACATAGTATAGTAAACACAGAACTGATATCTGTTGGTTGTATGGACTACTTATTCAAAATTACAATTTTATAAAACATCAAACTTGAGTTAACATTAAAAACAATGGACAATTATTGTGATTTTGAATATCATTTACTCAAAAACTATACAGTAAAATCACTTCATACTTCATAGATAGATAGTGTAGTAAACCCTGAACTGATATCTGTTGATTGTTTGGACTACTTACTAGAAATGACCAATATATAACCGGTTAAATGCTGTTACTTTCTTTAAAATGAAGGGCATAAGCTTAGGTCTTCACGCGCATTGAATATTACCGGTTTGTCACTAGTATACGCGCACTAAAATCTGACGTGCGGCTAGTTTAACCGTGTTTTCTCAAACGGCGGCTGGCTTAACCGCAGTGTTATTTTGTAGGGTTCCTGTCTCTCATAGTTGTCCACAAAACAAGTTAAATTTCTGAGGTTCAATTTCAAAATTACTATTTTTTATAAGTACTTTAATCGATCGAAATCGAAAATAATAATAATAAAAAAATAGAAACATAATCTTTGTAGTCAGTCACAATATATTTGTTTAGATCAAGTAGAGAAAAAAATATGGAGTCATTTAGCTTTGGGGAAAATACTATGGAATCTAATTTGCAGTTCTAAAATAAACACATGCATCAGATTAAATCTGTTTACTAGTATTCGGTTAAAAAAATGTGCTCACACCTTGGAGAGCTCTTGCACAAAGCAGATTGACATGATTCATGTTTCCAACAGCTGAAACAAAAGAGAGGATTATAAAACTTCTTCAAGAAGGGAAATAATCATCATGGAAAGTCGCAAAACATGTTCCCAGTCAGCTGTGTCTAAAATCTGGATCAAGTACAAACAAAATGGGAAGGGTGTAAAAGGGGAGCATACCGGTAGACCAAGGAGGATATCAAAGCGTCAAGATAGTGCTGAGGCTATGATGCTAATGTAGTGCTTTAACCCTATAAACATCACATATCAAATATGATATATGATTTAAAGAGGTGGCTCTTTCATCATCTAATGAAGAGAAGTACAGAAACAAACTTCCATCCTTTTGGGGCCAGTGTTCTGAGTTTTTTACTGAACTGTGAATGAAGTGGAAGTGGTAAATTTTCATGCATTTACCAAAACATTACAAAATTATTGCTATCATCATGAAAACACAGGAGAAAATCTCAAGGCTACTTTTTACTAAACTGAAGCAATTCCAGGTATGATTTGTATGATAAGCATTTTTTGTTCCATTTCATAGCTGTAGTGTATTCTACTGGTCAAATGTTCATTAATTAACTATAATATTCAAAAAACTCAATCTGTTCTTTACAGCAGCAAAACACATTTAGACAATTTTACAAAGTGTTTTTATGAAACAAACATGTATTTTTAGTTTTCCAAAAGCCTTTGTGTGCAAAAAGTGTCGGCTCAGTGGTCAACATTTTGTGAGACTCAGAGGAAGAAGGTGATGATACAGAGGAGTGTGGGAGGTCTGTTGAATGACCTCAGACCTGAAGCCAAGGTTCAGACAGTAACAGAAACACCTGTAGTGCCCCTAAATATGGAAACACAGTTGTACAGATCAACAAAAAAGAGCCTTTGTGGTTTTGGTGTTTTTATTACCACCAGTTTATGAAATGTGAGAAGGTCCTCATAGGTCAAGGACCTCTGCAGCAGTGTTTCTCTTCGGCTCAATGATGTGTTTTCCTGATAAGTTCTGAAGAACAGAGACAATCATTTGATGTTGATTATTTAATTGAAATTAATCTAAATAAATTGTTAAAATAAACTGTTTATGCAGTGAACAAAATAAAAGAATATTTGTAAATGCATAAATATGACACATTCATTCATTAATTATCTGTAACCCTTATCCAGTTCAGGGTCGCGGTGGGTCCAGAGCCTACCTGGAATCATTGGGCGCAAGGCAGGAATACACCCTGGAGGTGGTGCCAGTCCTTCACAGGGCAACACAGACACTCACACATTCACTCACACACATACACACACACACACACACACACACACCCTCACACCTACGGACACTTTCGAGTCCCGGAGGAAACCCACGCAGACACAGGAAGAACACACCACACTCCTCAGACAGTCACCCAGAGGAAACCCACGCAGACACAGGGAGAACACACCACACTCCTCAGACAGTCACCTGGAGGAAACCCACGCAGACACAGGGAGAACACACCACACTCCTCACAGACAGTCACCCGGAGGAAACCGACACAGACACAGGGAGAACACACTACACTCCTCACAGACAGTTACCCAGAGGAAACCCACACAGACACAGGAAGAACACACCACACTCCTCACAGTCACCTGGAGGAAACCCACACAGACACAGGGAGAACACACCAACTCCTCACAGACAGTCACCTGGAGGAAACCCACGCAGACACAGGGAGAACACACCACACTCCTCACAGACAGTCACCCGGAGGAAACCCACCCAGACACAGGGAGAACACACCACACTCCTCACAGACAGTCACCCGGAGGAAACCCACGCAGACACAGGGAGAACACACCACACTCCTCACAGACAGTCACCCGGAGGAAACCCACGCAGACACAGGGAGAACACACCACACTCCTCACAGACAGTCACCCGGAGGAAACCCACGCAGACGCAGGGAGAACACACCACACTCCTCAGACAGTCACCTGGAGGAAACCCACGCAGACACAGGGAGAACACACCACACTCCTCACAGACAGTCACCCGGAGGAAACCGACACAGACACAGGGAGAACACACTACACTCCTCACAGACAGTTACCCAGAGGAAACCCACACAGACACAGGAAGAACACACCACACTCCTCACAGTCACCTGGAGGAAACCCACACAGACACAGGGAGAACACACCAACTCCTCACAGACAGTCACCTGGAGGAAACCCACGCAGACACAGGGAGAACACACCACACTCCTCACAGACAGTCACCCGGAGGAAACCCACGCAGACACAGGGAGAACACACCACACTCCTCACAGACAGTCACCCGGAGGAAACCCACGCAGACACAGGGAGAACACACCACACTCCTCACAGACAGTCACCCGGAGGAAACCCACGCAGACACAGGGAGAACACACCACACTCCTCACAGACAGTCACCCGGAGGAAACCCACGCAGACACAGGGAGAACACACTACACTCCTCACAGACAGTTACCCGGAGGAAACCCATGCAGACACAGGGAGAACACACCACACTCCTCACAGTCACCTGGAGGAAACCCACACAGACACAGGGAGAACACACCAACTCCTCACAGACAGTCACCTGGAGGAAACCCACGCAGACACAGGGAGAACACACCACACTCCTCACAGACAGTCACCCGGAGGAAACCCACGCAGACACAGGGAGAACACACCACACTCCTCACAGACAGTCACCCGGAGGAAACCCACGCAGACACAGGGAGAACACACCACACTCCTCACAGACAGTCACCCGGAGGAAACCCACGCAGACACAGGGAGAACACACCACACTCCTCACAGACAGTCACCCGGAGGAAACCCACGCAGACACAGGGAGAACACACTACACTCCTCACAGACAGTTACCCGGAGGAAACCCACACAGACACAGGGAGAACACACCACACTCCTCACAGTCACCTGGAGGAAACCCACACAGACACAGGGAGAACACACCAACTCCTCACAGACAGTCACCTGGAGGAAACCCACGCAGACACAGGGAGAACACACCACACTCCTCACAGACAGTCACCCGGAGGAAACCCACGCAGACACAGGGAGAACACACCACACTCCTCACAGACAGTCACCCGGAGAAAACCCACGCAGACACAGGGAGAACACACCACACTCCTCACAGACAGTCACCCGGAGGAAACCCACACAGACACAGGGAGAACACACCACACTCCTCACAGACAGTCACCCGGAGGAAACCCACGCAGACACAGGGAGAACACACCACACTCCTCACGGACAGTCACCCGGAGGAAACCCACGCAGACACAGGGAGAACACACCACACTCCTCACAGACAGTCACAGGGAGCGTGAATCGAACCCACAACCTCCAGGTCCCTGGAGCTGTGTGACTGCGACACTATCTGCTGTGCCCCCGTGCCACCCTAAATATGACACATTCAGAAATGATATGATCCAAAATGTATAAATTAACAACATTTAGATTTTCAGTTAAAGGGCCACATAATGTGTGATTTTCAAAAAAAAATCAGTTTTATTGTATTATTATTATTTCATATGCCATGCTTTAAAGGGTTTAACCAAGATAACACTAAAACATGCATTAAGCAGGATTTCAGGAGAAAGACTAAAACTAAAGGAGAACAAACAGTCCTGAGTGCTGTAATTATTCTCAGAAATGCTGGACTGTAGTGTATTACCCACCTGTCTTTTCCATTTCAGAGCAATGTATAAACGTGATAGACTTGATTTACTGAAGCAGCAGAAACACAGAAGTTTGCAAAAAGGCCGTGCAAAGTGAGCAGTGAAAACGTGCTCTTTGTCACATACTAATATCATCCCCCCAGCTCAGTGTAGGAATTTCAGGACGTTTTCACAGCAGTATCTGCCTGCAGTAGATAGTTTAGTTTGCCAACTGTTAGAGCAGAGATGATGATTATCAGTGAGAAAATTAATGAAAAATATATTACAGATTCCCTCAAACTTCTGTGATGTGTTTCAATGAAATGGGGAGCACAAGTGATTTGTGGACCTGCAGAGCCAGGCATGGACACGGTTCAGAGATTAGTCAACCCCTCTGATCGCCTCTCCTCTGTCTAATCCAAATGGACCATCAATATTTCATACACCTGCTCCCAAACAAGCAATGGGATTTTGTACACTGAACCCTTTTCCACGTTGTTATACTGGACTTCCACAAAAGACCATTAAACAGTTCTCACTCGGAGCAAAAGAAGAGATCACATCACCCCCCCATCCTCAGATCCTTACACTGGAGACCAGTCTGTTACAGAATAGACTTTAAGGTGTTATTACTGCTCTATAAATGTCTAAATGGGGTAGGACCAGTGTATTTATCAGATCTGCTACAGAGATATGAGCCGAGCAGAGCTCTCAGATCTTTAGGAACTAGAGTTAGTCCTGCCTCAGGTCAAAACTAAACATGGAGAAGCAGCGTTTAACTCCGGCGCCGCTCTTAAATGGAACCAGACTGAGAACATTAGAAGAGCCCTGACTTTAGACACTTTTAAATCAAGACTGAAAACATTCCTGTTTGAGCAGCTACAGCTCGGTATAAAACACTCTGCACTTTTATTATGTAACGGCACTTTAGTTCCTTTCTTTTATCGTATCATTTTAAATTGTTTGAATCATTTTACTCTTTTTATGTAATTGTTTTATTGGACATTCATGATTTTTATTCTGTCTTTTAATTTAACTCTTTTTTTCTGTAAAGCACTTTGAATTGCTTCTGTATGAAAGGTGCTCTATAAATAAACTTGCCTTGCCTTCTCTCCACAGGGTGTTCAGGTCCTGACATTAAGATGCCCTGGATAAGCTTGTCTGCCAAATGCAGGTATCCTGTTTTTCATTCCCCAAACTTGGTCTGTAAAATAGTGTGAGTTTTACAGTGGAAAACTTGAGACTTAGCTAAAACCAGTGGGAAGTATGTGTAAGGTCAATAGTTTAAATACATGGAGAATCCAGAGTGTTTCTACATTTTCAAGGGCATTTTTAACCTCAGGTGTGAAGACCTTTCTATTAAAACCATTACAAAAGTCAGTTTAGTTTTTGTGGGTGGCACCATGGAGCAACGGGTAGTGTTGCTGTCACCCAGCCCCAGGGATCTAGGGTTGTATGTTCTAACCCTGCCTCAAGTAACTCCTCCTGACTGTGGCGTGTTCTCCCTGTGTGCGCGTGGGCTTCCGCCAGATCCTCTGGTTTACTCCCTCTGTCCAAAAACACCTGCTGGTGGATGGATTGGACACTCAAAGTGTCCACAGGTGTGAGTGTGTGATGCCCTGAGTGTTCCTGCCTTGTGCCCATTATTTCAGGGTAGGCTCTAGACCCACAGCGATCCTGAACAGGAAGCAGTTACAGAAAATGGAAGTTTAATGGTTGTGGGTTCAGTTACAGGTGAAATGATTATCTTTAAAAAGAACAAGAAAAATAACGACTAACAAGAAAAAAAAAGCCCTTCACCTGAGCTGGAGCAGATAAACTAACAAATGTGTTGCTTTAGCCCTCCAGGACATTGTTATTGTGCCCATTTTGTTCATTTAATCTTTAAATAGACACACAGTAATAAATAAAACAGGTATGATTACATGACATGGGTTTTAGACAACAACTTCCATACATTCGTTTGTAACGTGAGTTATCCATCCATGCATGTGCCAGTAAAAACTCTACGCTCAGGCAGGCGTCATTACTATGATCAGTTTAATAATAAGGAAAGTGGAGGAAGTGTGGCACCATGTTAGCCTGGAATAAAACTATAGGTATGGATAACATAAATGAGCTGCCTCAAATCACGATGTGAAAAAGCACGAGAGAGAGAGAGAGAGAGAGAGACAGACAGAGAAACAGGAAACAGACCGTCAGTGCTTATAACAGGAGTGCGCAGTGTAAGGCCCCAGGGTTTTTTCCTATGGGAAACTCAAACGGATGAAATGAATACATATTTACAGAGCAGATAAGACTGGCTTACGTTTGATGGCCCTGATTAATAATGAAGAAATGAAAGAATGGTCCTTTAATACCAAATGTCTTTGACTTGTTCTGGTGCCTTTCTGAAAGAACAGTTAACTCTAACAACATTGAATAATTCAGGAACACCCTAGGGGAAACATTCATAAGGCTAGGCAACATAAACATACTGCACTTTTATGACAAACGTGTGCATTATTCTATGAATTTTATAGGAACATGCTTAGGGGCCCAAGCCACTACAGCGCCCCCTTGAGCATTAATAGCAAAGTCTAAACAGCTACTAGCAGCTCAGTGTGTTTTATTCATTCATTCATTATCTGTAACTACTTCATCCTGCTCAGTGTCGCAGTGAATCCTACCCGGTATCATTGGGTACAAGGCAGGAACACACTCTGGACAGAAAATGCTGATACCTTTTTAAGAGCTTGATTGTGCCCAGGACCTAAACTTGAATGAATTATTCATGTGGTTATGTAGGTTGATGTCATTTACTGTAGGTTTATATAGCCTTACAAATGCTGCCCTTGAGTAAAGTGTCACTGAAAACTACCAAATATTAACCAAATACAAAGCATCCAGCTCCCCTCGTTCCTTCTTTTACCTTCTATACTTCCATGTGATCGTCTTTCTTAGTTCTTTCAAAAGGAGTGAAATGCACGGTTGCTCCACAGTGACCCGTATCCCAGCAGAACCAAATAAAATAAACCAGTGAAATGTTTTTCCCCCCAGAACACTCCTCTTCCAGACAGTTCACAGTTCCTCTTTCACCCCATTGAGCACCAAGGAGTTGGTAGCTTCTCGTTTCAAAAAGCTAATGAAGTCCTTTACTTCACGGGCTCCCTGAAACACCAACGTCACAATACGTGTTCATTTGTATTGATTGTGTGCAAAACCAGTACAACAATAAGTATTTCTGCATGAGTAACATATTGGTGATCAAGGTCATTACCTCATATTGCTTTGGTTCATCTTTTCTCCCAGCGGGAACAAAGTATATTGTGGGAAATCTGCAAGCAGTTATAAATACAATTGTCAAAGGGGCATACAACTATAAAATATAGAGAACAGTTTCTTTAAAGATGTGTGTGTTCTTCAAGGGAAAAAGTGACATTGAAACAAGAACCTGACGGTGTCAGGGACCTTGTATAACAGAGCTGTAGCTTGAGGACGTAGACACCCACGTCCCGTTTCCTTTCTTTAATGTGGAATTGTATTTAAGCACATGTTAAAGTGACTTCATAATAGTAATTTAAACACAACACTACTCCCAGGATTTCAAATAGTGTTTTTGAAAAAGGAGTAAAAGGCCTTAATCGTGGTGGGAATGTTTATTTACGCACCCTTGTACATCATAGCCTGGCGGGACATCATTGGCAGTGGCGTCCATCTTGGCAATAACAATGTTGGGATCACTGGAAAGCTGAGGATTGCGAGATGACAGTTCATCTATTTGCAGACGATGAACAAATCATGCCATTTTTATGGCAGTTTCAAAGAACTCACCTCCTGTCCAACCTCTATATATTTGGGCTCTATTTTCTTGCAGTGACCACACCATGGAGCATAAAACTCAATCAGCACATCCTTCTCTGGATCATTCACTATCTCATCAAAGGTATCCGCTACAACCACCTACAGGGAGGCGAACACAACCACGAAGCAAAGGGTGATATGAAGTAAACAGTGTCCATGATATTCATGCATTAGTCGTTATAGAAAGATGTGCATAAAAGTAGTTTATACAGCTTTAATAAAGTGGAATACCTTGACTGGTCCATTGTTGTTTGCAGGGACAGGCTCTGATTTGACATATCGCTTCAGTCTCCCAGCAAAATAATCCTCTAAAAACCTCTCTAAAGACTTTCCATCCCGTCTGAAAAGAAAATATATATATATTTTTATTCACCCAGCATTTGAAGCAGCATTTAATTTGAAATGAGATGCTAAGATGCATTTTTTATAGTCGATAATGACTCCGTATTCTATAAAGACAAATATTCTTCAGACTATTTTCCATTGAAAATTATCTAGTATTGATACATTATCAGCACAGTACGGTTCAAAATATCTTATAGAAATCATTGTACATCATTGACTCTAGCGCCTGTGAACAGCAATGCTGTGTGGATGGAGACAGACTTCTTGACTTACGTGAACTCCTCACGCATGCTGTATTTGTGTCCTGCTCGAGTTCTGATGGTCACAAATGGAACCTCACTTCCTTCTGTGGATCCCAGGCCATAGTCCTCTTCCAGCTCATCCTCAAAATCGTTTCGATTAGCCACAGAGAAATGCAGGCCTTGGGAACTGTACTGAGATGCCACCTTCAACACCCTGACACAAATAACATTCATTCATTCATTATCTGTAACCCTTATCCAGTTCAGGGTCACAGTGGGTCCAAAGCCCACCCGGATTACCGGGCGCAAGGCGGGAACACACCCCGGAGGGGCCGCCAGTCCTTCACAGGGCAACCTGGAGGAAACCCACGCGGACACAGGGAGAACACACCACACTCCTCACAGACAGTCACCCGGAGGAAACCCACGCGGACACAGGGAGAACACACCACACTCCTCACAGACAGTTACCCGGAGGAAACCCACGCAGACACAGAGAGAACACACCACACTCCTCACAGACAGTCACCCGGAGGAAACCCACGTGGACACAGGGAGAACACACCACACTCCTCACAGACAGTCACCCGGAGGAAACCCACGCAGACGCAGAGAGAACACACCACACTCCTCACAGACAGTCACCCGGAGCGAGAATCGAACCCACCACCTCCAGGCCCCTGGAGCTGTGTGACTGCGACACTACTTGCTGCACCCCTTGCCACCCTGACACAAATAACAGATCAAACTTAAAGTACATCTTTAGATATATTGCTTGATTGATCCTAGTAACAAGTGCGGAACTATTAAGAGACTCGTTTTGTAAAACAGGCTGAAGATTCTACACAAGAATAAGCTACTCATAAGTTTTCCGTTGTTGGAAAGTGGTTGATATACTTTTATTCTTATTATCTGTAAGATCACTCTGAGTCATCAAAGAGTTGTTTATCTCTCTCCTTTTGCCTGTTTATCACTGCAATATAAGCTTAAAGCTTGGAGGGAAGGTTGTCTTTGTACAGCTGTAGTTGAAAACCCTGTCTGTAATCTGTGTTTTCTCCTACTCCTGTGGCAAAGTGAACAACATGAGGAACTGTATGATGTCTTCTGCTAGACGTAGCATTCATTGACTACTGACTGGATTCTGCTCACCTGTTTCTCCAGTAGTTGGAGCCTTTGGGATTGTGCAGGTAATCCAGGTCATAATACGCTGTCAGCAGATCCCTCTTCATCAGCTGATCCTTGTTCTCTTTGGTCAGGTGCGGACAAATGCCATAGCTACAATCGTCCAGACGCAGAAAAATACAGCAGTGTTTATGTGTTCCTCTACATAGCTGTTAAAGAGGGTGTTCACCAACTGAAACATGGCTGTGTAATTCAGCCATGACTGGCATATGTAAAACAAGCACAGAGTTAACAGATGTAAAATGGTTAAATATAGAGAAAGACTATCAGTTTAGTGGGGGTCAGCGTGAGTGTAGCAAGGAGAAACGTTACTTACATGTTGTCTCTGATAAAGCGTCGCAGAGCTGTGACAGAGAAGGATTCTCTGAGTGGCACCACATTCTCCTCAAATTTACTGACCAGCCGTGGAGGTCTGAACAATAACACCCCCCTACACACACACACACACACACACACACACACACACACACACACACACACACAGAGCTTTAGACAATACATGTATTTAACTAATTACCAATTAATATAAACAATTGCATAACTAATTAAATACATATCTATATTTAATTTACACTCTGCTTACAGCTTTGAGTCTACACTTTTCTTTTTTTTGTCAAATAATAATAATAATAATAATAATAAAATAATCAAATCAAATCAGGTCACATCACATAACACAAGTGTAAGGTGAGTGAAATATGTGGGTGTGTAGTGCCTCACAATAGTAATAAGTTAAAGAAAAAAAATATATAAACAGTACAAAATAAACTAATTAAGTACAGTATAGACACAGGCTTAGCTTACATTTATACATTACAGTATACAGCACACACAATATCGCACTGTTGAAATATACAAGAGCAGTTGTATGTAACTAGAATATAGGTAAGTGTATATATCTCTTAACAATAGCAATGAGCACAGGGGTGAAGCTGGAAAGAGTCTGAAATATATTGGGACAAAGACCTGGAGTGTGCAGTAAACACAGTTCCAGTGGTAAAGTGTAAGATGGATGATTGTGGTGAGTGTGGTCCAGGTCACTGTGCTACTGACTGTTCGGCATGCTGGTGGCCTGGGGGGAGAAACAGTTCTGGTACCAGGTGGTGATACAGCCTGTCAGAACGCTCTCTACAGAATGTTCTGAGGATGTGGGGGTTCATACCGAACATCCTCAGCTGTCGGAGGTGGAAGAGGCGCTGTTACGCTTTCTTTATCATCCGTGTGGTGTGTTCTGTCCATGCAAAGTCCTCTGTGATGTGAACACTAAGGAACCTGGGGGTCCACTAGGGGTCCATTGATGGAAATAGAAGTGTGCACGCTCTCCTTCTTCCTGAAGTCCACTATCAGCTCCGTTGTCTTTTTGACATTAAGAGAAAGGTTGTTTTCCTGGCACCAGTCGGTCAGGAAGCTAAACTCCTCTCGTTGTTCGAGATCAAGCCCACGATTGTCGTGTCATCAGCAAATTTAATGATGATGTTGGAGCTGTGTCAGTCTCGAGTGTACAGGGAGTACAGGAGTGGACTGAGCACACAGCCCTGAGGGGCACCACTGTTAAGGGCTAGTGATGAGGGCATGGTGCGGCCCATCCTCACCACCTGTCTTCGGCCCGTCAGGACGTTCAGGATCCAGCTGCACAGGGAACTGTTCAGACCTAGATTCCGGAGCTTGATGATAGGTGAGCGCTATTGGACGCCACTCATTTAGGCAGGTAACGCTGGCAGTCTTTGGAACTGGGACAATGATGGTCAGTGTAAAACATGAAGGCACGACAGAGAGGGTATGAGAGGGTTTGAAAATATCAGTAAATACTCCTGCTAGCTGATGCGCTTAAAGGATCTGTGTACGTCAGCTACGGAGACGGAGGGAGGGGCGGATTCAGTGATGGTGGGGGGTCTCTCCAATGGCACGGTGCATTTAGCCTCGAAACGAGCGTAAAAGGAGTTTAGCTCGTCAGGAAACGCAGCACTGGTTTTAGTGACAGAGGGAGCTTAGCAGCTTTTGTGGTCTTATAGAGAGCATAGCTGGCTTTGTTATACTCTGCCACGTTTCTGGTTCTAAACGCAGCAGCACGTGCACTGAGCCATGGCTTCCTCGGATTGAGGTAAACACACACTCTTTTGTGGGCACAACATCCTCTATGCACTTCCTGACGAATCCAGTGACGGAGTCTGTGTTCTCATCAATGTTCATCGACGAATCACGGAACATCTCCCAGTCCACACCATCACAACAATCCTGGAGCATAGTGTCTGTTTGGTCCGACCAACGATGGGCCGCCCTGATAGTGGGCGGTTGCCGCTCCAGCTTCGGCCTATAGGGGGGCAGGAGCAGGATAGAGGAATGATCTGATTTGCGGAACGGAGGTCGGGGGAGGGCTTTGTACGCTTTACGGAAGTGGGTGTAGCAGTGATTCCTTGTGCTACATGTGATATGCAAATAAGGAAATAAATAAAAATAATCAAAATGTCACACAGCTCCAGGGACCTGGAGGTTGTGGGTTTGATTCCCGCTCCAGGTGACTGTCTGTGAGGAAGGAGTGTGGTGTGTTCTCCCTGTGTCTGCGTGGGTTTCCTCCGGGTGACTGTCTGTGAGGAGTGTGGTGTGTCCTCCCTGTGTCTGCGTGGGTTTCCTCCGGGTGACTGTCTGTGAGGAGTGTGGTGTGTTCTCCCTGTGTCTGCGTGGGTTTCCTCCGGGTGACTGTCTGTGAGGAGTGTGGTGTGTTTTCCCTGTGTCTGCGTGGGTTTCCTCCGGGTGACTGTCTGTGAGGAGTGTGGTGTGTTCTCCCTGTGTCTGCGTGGGTTTCCTCCGGGTGACTGTCTGTGAGGAGTGTGGTGTGTTCTCCCTGTGTCTGCGTGGGTTTCCTCCGGGTGACTGTCTGTGAGGAGTGTGGTGTGTTCTCCCTGTGTCTGCGTGGGTTTCCTCCGGGTGACTGTCTGTGAGGAGTGTGGTGTGTTCTCCCTGTGTCTGCGTGGGTTTCCTCCGGGTGACTGTCTGTGAGGAGTGTGGTGTGTTCTCCCTGTGTCTGCGTGGGTTTCCTCTGGGTGACTGTCTGTGAGGAGTGTGGTGTGTTCTCCCTGTGTCTGCGTGGGTTTCCTCCGGGTGACTGTCTGTGAGGAGTGTGGTGTGTTCTCCCTGTGTCTGCGTGGGTTTCCTCCGGGTGACTGTCTGTGAGGATTGTGGTGTGTTCTCCCCGACATTACACACAATGAATGAATGAATAATAAAAATGTAAATGAATGAGATTTTGATGATTAAACAGTACTTTACCAGTATGTGAGTGGATGATTGCTCTTTCTGTGCCCCCCCCTCTTTGTCATGGTCTCTGTTTCTCCTTTATGTAACTTCCCTGACTTCTTTCATATCCCTTTATATTTAGGCTCATGTGCTACCCCCCCCCCTCTCTTACTCAGTTGTGAGGTGGTATTCGTGTCCCAGCTATAGAGAGCATAGCTGGCTTTGTTATACTCTGCCACGTTTCTGGTTCTAAACGCAGCAGCACGTGCACTGAGCCATGGCTTCCTCGGATTGAGGTAAACACACACTCTTTTGTGGGCACAACATCCTCTATGCACTTCCTGACGAATCCAGTGACGGAGTCTGTGTTCTCATCAATGTTCATCGACGAATCACGGAACATCTCCCAGTCCACACCATCACAACAATCCTGGAGCATAGTGTCTGTTTGGTCCGACCAACGATGGGCCGCCCTGATAGTGGGCGGTTGCCGCTCCAGCTTCGGCCTATAGGGGGGCAGGAGCAGGATAGAGGAATGATCTGATTTGCGGAACGGAGGTCGGGGGAGGGCTTTGTACGCTTTACGGAAGTGGGTGTAGCAGTGATTCCTTGTGCTACATGTGATATGCAAATAAGGAAATAAATAAAAATAATCAAAATGTCACACAGCTCCAGGGACCTGGAGGTTGTGGGTTTGATTCCCGCTCCAGGTGACTGTCTGTGAGGAAGGAGTGTGGTGTGTTCTCCCTGTGTCTGCGTGGGTTTCCTCCGGGTGACTGTCTGTGAGGAGTGTGGTGTGTCCTCCCTGTGTCTGCGTGGGTTTCCTCCGGGTGACTGTCTGTGAGGAGTGTGGTGTGTTCTCCCTGTGTCTGCGTGGGTTTCCTCCGGGTGACTGTCTGTGAGGAGTGTGGTGTGTTCTCCCTGTGTCTGCGTGGGTTTCCTCCGGGTGACTGTCTGTGAGGAGTGTGGTGTGTTCTCCCTGTGTCTGCGTGGGTTTCCTCCGGGTGACTGTCTGTGAGGATTGTGGTGTGTTCTCCCCGACATTACACACAATGAATGAATGAATAATAAAAATGTAAATGAATGAGATTTTGATGATTAAACAGTACTTTACCAGTATGTGAGTGGATGATTGCTCTTTCTGTGCCCCCCCCTCTTTGTCATGGTCTCTGTTTCTCCTTTATGTAACTTCCCTGACTTCTTTCATATCCCTTTATATTTAGGCTCATGTGCTACCCCCCCCCCCTCTCTTACTCAGTTGTGAGGTGGTATTCGTGTCCCAGCTGCAGGTCAGTTGTGTGTGCGAAGCGGAAACTGTCCCTCATCAGATTTGCTCCCTTCAGAAACTCCACCAGCTGAGGGCTTTCATTGCTCTCAAACACACCTGACCATTAGGGAAAGAGAAAGAGAGGGAGCATATCAAGTTAATAGCACTGAAGTATCAATCTCAATACAATCTCTGACATTATAAAATAAAATAAAAAAAACATCCTGTATGGACATCGAAAATAGGGATTCCCAAACTAGAAGTGGGCACCATCTCCTGTTCTGCAGTATTGATTGATGTAATGGGTATAACAGTAAGGGGTCACCTAGCCAACACACCTCAGTGGGACGTACATGGATTGAGCTTGGCGTAGTTGCTTTAAAGACATCCATGGGCACTGGATGTGGTGGTACATTTACGGGGTCAATGTGGGCTGCCTATATCGGATCATTTGGGGCAGCGCAACACATTCTGGTCCCAAATCTGTAGGGGATTCATATATGACTATATTCATCACTATTTACTAAGCAACAATACATTGCTTTACTCATATTTGGAACTACATTTTTGCCTGGAGACATCGCCAAAATGAAGAGCTGAACCTTCATGTTTAAGGCTCTCTACTCTCTTATACTTCACTTTGGGAAAATCTCATTGACATCAAGACATTCAGAACTATGTGTTGAACAATTAAAAGCTTAATATCATAACAATATGTTAAGTATAATATAGGTTTCTCACCCACAATACTAGCATCAAAGTGGTTGATGAAGGCCTCCAGGTCTTTCTCATTGTGTAGAATCACTGAGTCAGGCCCTGCTTGTTTCTTCATGAGCTCCACAATTCCATCTGTGAAAGGCCCAGTTTACATGTCCGTTATTTACAGAATAAATTGTGCCTGTTTACACAAAACAGCTGAAACATTACAGAGAAATCAAATAAGAAATGTCTGAAAAAGAAATCACTGAATATAACATGAAATTAAAACAAGCAACTTGTACAGGGTAGGCCATTTATATGGATACACCTTAATAAAATGGGAATGATTGGTGATATTAACTTCCTGTTCCATGGCGGCCATTTTGAAGTCGGCCATTTTGGATCCAACTATTGTTTTTTGAATGGGAAGAGGGTCATGTGAAACATCAAACTTATTGGGAATTCCACAAGAAAAACAATGGTGTGCTTGTTTTTAACGTAACTTTATTCTTTCACGAGTTATTTACAAGTTTCTGACCACTTATAAAATGTGTTCAAAGTGCTGCCCATTGTGTTGGATTGTCAATGCAACCCTCTTCTGTTGCTATCAGTGTGTGAACAGGTGTATCCATATAAATGGCCCACCCTGTACATCAGAAATAGCCACTTTCAAACAATGCATTTACACAATGAACTTGCAAACACACCTGCTGAACGTGGACCGTCATACGACGACGACTCCTCTCCATTCTTGAATACTTTGAGCGTGGGATATCCATTGACCCCGAACCGCCCACAGATCTCTGTGTTAGCGGTACAGTCCACCTACAAGATCACGTGCAGACAACACACACACTTCACATTCACAGCACAGGGATCAGCTGAACTGCAAATCCATGTTTAAACACAACATGTTACACTTTCTTGATGTGGCTTTTGGAGCTGATTTACCTTGGCTAAAGTTACTATTCCTTTTAGGCGTTTAGCTGCAGTTTCAAAATCAGGAGTCAGTTTCTTACAGTGGCCACACCTGTGGGAGACATTCAAGTGTAGATCATATGTGTTGAATGAAGAATATCCACGTTTACATGAGGAACGTACACCTGTAACTGAGGAGTGTACTCTTACAATCGAGAGCAACTTGGCCATATACTTACTTACATGAGGGCTTCAATATATACACATATAATTACATGTAATAACTAATATATACACTTAGATATGGACAGAATACACACAAAAAATACTCACGATAATTGAGACATATGCATTTATAACTGAATCTAACTAGTAATGATCCTCTTGACACCAGTGGCATTAAAACTAAACAAATTATAAAGCAGTGAAGTAAAACTCAAATACACTGCTGTATTCACCTTTGAGACCCCCACTACACACAAACACAAACACCAGAGATACACACACACGGTCTCGTCTCCATGGTTTCAGGGGACATTACACAGACATCCATTCATTCTGTGGAGACCTACCGTCACCTTCACCATAACTACTACTAGATTAACCTTTATCTTAATCATAGCCCTCCATATAACTCCAGATCTAACAGCCTAAAACCAACCCTTACCTGAATATTTACTAAACATAACCTTCTAACATTAACACGTGTCTCAACATTAAAAAGTAATGATTTACGGTGTGGAGACATGATCGTATTACCTTAGACAGACACGTCCCCACTGTGTGATATGTATCTGGAACTCACACACCCAAACAATCTTCTACCTCTGAATGTTGGAGACATTTAATTACCTTCCGTTCGTTTTGTGGATGTTTACTCATAGGTTTTCCGTACGTACCACTAACTTAACCCTAACCCAAACGTTAACCCAACTTTAAAACCTGTTTTCACATTAAAATGCAACGATTTACATTGTCGGGACTAGCTTGGGGGAGGGCACAAGGAAGACAAGTCCCTGGAGTACACACACACACACAC